>NW_016690188.1:4113052-4384735 GCF_001604755.1 Lepidothrix coronata
AAGACAAAAGACACATCCCTACTGATTTCAAGAAGGCCACATTTTCACCACAGTTTATTGACAGCCAGTCTGCCAGACAACAAACTTAACCAGCCTGTGAATCAAAAATCTTTTCACCCACAAGATCATCATTCTTTCCCGGCTATACAACTGTTCTTTGCATCATGCCTGTAAAGTTCACCTATTGCTCGATTAAGGTGTGGATAAGATCTATCACCTCAGGGCATTCTTAAATACAAGCACCTTGTTCATTACAAGGGCATAAGATTCTTCTCTCTCCACTGAGCAATAGTCATGGATCATGTGGCAAGAGCCAGCCTTGGAGGTAGGTAGATGGATGTCCAACTGTTTCATGCTTCATGGTCATATAACCCATGCCTCGTGGAGATCTATGGACAGACAATACAGACCTTGGTAATGTCTTTGTGACTCAAAGCCCATCTGCCACAGCAGCAGAACAAATGAACAATAGCCAGCTTTGAACTGCAGCCTACACTCTTAATTATACCTGAAGTGTCTCTGGCAACATCCAGGACTGGCTGAGATAGCATTGACCTGTCAAAACACATTGGATACAGTAAAGTGTCTCTTTAGAACATAGAAGCAGTTCCACGTTCCCCGTACTTCAAATCACTGCCCCCTCTATAGGAGCCACTCCTGAGATTTGGACAACACACAGGTTTGTCTGCCTGCCTTGCATTTACAGAGCCCATGAAGTGACTGCCTAATGTAGGCACTGCGCTGGGAGAGAGCTCTGTGTTCAGACTGACTAAGGTGAGTTTATTTTAAAGTCAGATCATGCTTGCTTTGCCATTGTGTACTTGAAAATCATCCAGATGCTGCACAACTTAAGATTACTCTGAGACTGCCCTGTAAAGAATGCAGCACCTAGAAATGCAGAGTCTGAACATTTCAAACATAAGCATAAAGGCAATATAATGCACTGATAATTTCCTGCAGTTTCTAAAAGCTGTTACTAAAAGGGGAATGTGAAGTCCCCTCTGTGTTGCCCACATCTGATTTCTTACACAGCTCTTCCCAGTCATCTTTTACATGAACACCCAAGGTGCAGCACCAGTCTCCTGCTGGCTAGTAGTACTGCTATCCTGTACAAAGCGGTTGGGTGCCCAGCCCACTGGGGCTGCAGGGACTGGCTGACTTCGCAAGAACTTTAGAGAGCAGTAGTACAGCCTGAACGGTGTGCAGCTACAGCCTTAGATGGAGGAGACATGGCAAAGAACACCAAAATAAGCAGAACTTACAAACAAGGGGGGATTTCACAGTGCACTGTCACTGTTCCAGCTTTATTACATTTGAATGTCAGGAACAAACTTGAAAACAGGCACCTGAACAGAACTGAGTTTAGCAGCTTAGAGAGTTACCTCCATCAGCTACACGCTGTTACAGCTGGGACATGTTAAGTGCCTTTTGCTTGCCCCAGCAAGATGGTGAAACAAGCTAATCTTCAAGCCACAACTAGGACACTATTTTCCAAATAAACTGGAAATACCAGCAGATCCAGTGGACATCTAGGAAATACCTATGCCAAACAGAAGCAAGCACCTCTGGGAAGATAGAAAGCAGAGCTTCATCTGACTCCATTTCCATATTGGCTGAAGCCCCTCATTGCTCTCCCACCTCTTTCTGTCCCGACATAGCTCAGCTTTTCTCCTCAGCTGGAAATTCAGTCTTGTCTCTGCCACCCCATACAGGCCTTGTTGCCACTTACCACCATATAGAGCAGTCTCTATTTCTCCCCCTGCCATAGGAAGCTTAATCCAATCCTCCCTGCAGCGCTTCCTGCACAGCCTATTACACTTGTTTTTCTTATCATTCTTCCCACAGTCTGAAGTAAAGATGTAATCAACATAGCAGTGGTGTAATCCTGCAGAAATTACTTTGTCACAGGGAAAAGTGCAAAAATACAGTTACTTGCTTTAGCTACAGTGGCTTAGAGGGACACAGTTTTAAGTGCTTCCTATTTTTCAGGAAAAGACTGAAAACTTGTGCCTATATGTATAGCAATCACAAAGTACTTGTACTTTTCCTTATAGAAAACCCATGAAAATGATACCAGGTCTTATCTGCCAGAATTATATAGTATTTCTGCCTCAAAAGCCTACATGCAGTTGTATCTGAAAAAAAATGTGACAAGTTGCTCCAAAGGTTCTTGTTATTTAACAGGCCTGAAGAAGAGGCCAATCTGCACATTGATTCTTGCAAATCAAGATGTCATTGACACTCAGAGAGATGCAACTAGAAGCAAAACCTGCTGCCACTGCTGCAACAAGTGACAAACCTGGAGGATCGTTGAGATTTGGAAGTGTAGAACAATTAACTAGGGAGCTCTAGAGATGTTATCTAACCAACCTCCATTCCCCAGGTAGGATCTAGTTTCTCTGACACTCCCAAAAGATATTTGCCTAGTCTGTTTTTAATGATCTCTGACACAAGAAAGTACCTTTCCAAAGAATCTATACCAGGCTTTACTCACTATGAACCTTCTCATAGGAACTAACTTTCTCTGTCTAGCTGTATTTTAAGCATATGGTTTCTCATCCACACTTCACAGAAAAAGGTAAAAGACTGTTTACCTTTAACAATGGTCTTTTACATTCATTTTATCATTCCTCTTCAGTTTCGTCTTCTTTAGCTGAGCAACTTCCATCTGTTCAAGATGTCCTTGTAAGTGAGGTTACCCTGTGATAGAGCATCTTCATTCTTTTCTGAGTCTCTCCAAATGATTTTATCTTTCTTTAAGAGAACTTAAACTGGCCACAGAGTTAATGCTAAGGCCGTACAAATCCAGTCTGGCTTTTTTCACTAAGTACATAGGAGGAACAAGTCTTCCAAGTTTACCTGCCATGAGACAGTGCCCTAAAAAAAAGGAGACTCAAATGCAAAAGGGTCTGACCCACAAACCTCAAAGTGGGAAGCCCACTTCCTAGAACTCAGGGTATCAAAGAGGACTCTGTCACTGACATCTTCCTAATACAGTGAGGCTGGATTAGTGTCTGACCTTTGTTTCAGAAGAAAAAAGATGATGCAGTGAAGTCTGCTGGTGTAAGTGGCCCAGAAGAAAAGCCAGAGGATGCAGCAAAGAAGTTTACAGGTTCACAGGTGAGCAAATGAGAACCCAGTCTAGATCTACCTTCCTCTTCTCCCTCCTCCAGACCAACCTGCCTGGAGTCCTCAACAAATATTTTAGTGAACAAATTCAGTGCTACGTAGTTGTACAGGTATTTCAAAGGAATTAAAAGTACCCCTGTCAAATATGGCAGGCATCAAGAATCACTGTCACCCTGTCCTCACAGAGAAAGGAAGCAAGAAGACTGGAAGCAACCGGAAAACACAGTCACTGGGCAAACAAAACAATCAAAGACAAGATGAGAATGCTGGAGAAAGAGTAAAGAAATAGCTAGGTTATACTCCAATATGCCAAGCTCTGGAAAGACTAAAGCAACTTTGCCATTAGTAGAGAAGACAGTTCTTGATATACAGCCCTTTCAAATCTGTGTAGTGTAAGTGCAATTTATGGGGACTATAATGCAGTTAATTTATCCCCATAAAGGAAGGAGACAGTGTAACTTGCTAGACAGGTTCTGTTCTTACCACCACTTGTGGTGATATATTTAGCCTAAGTTTCTCTACCTGACTTTTCATTTCTGGGTAGCTTAAGCTACTCGGACACTAACCTTATTGTGACAGTGTCAGAAATGACATGTATCTGGATGCAATTTTATAATTGTGGTTATCCTTTTTTTTCCTTCTCTCTGGTGCATATGAAAAGTATAAGCCTGACAAGAGTAGAGAACAAGTCATTTATTTTCTGTCACAACAGATATGCAGCACAGGACAAGTTGCCTATGCATCGTTGCCTGCCAGTGTTCATCAGCCTTGGCTCAGGGGGACCCATCTCCAAGAGTAAGAGCACAAATCAATTTTTCATGACTGTTCAGGGTCAGCCTCTCTGTTTGACACCATGCATTTTTACCAGCTGTGCTAGTAGGTTCTGTCACATGGATGTCTATTCACTAGGAAACCCAAACTATGCATATCAGCTGATCTGAGACATTCCTTTACTTCCATTTCCACAAAAACCTTGTTTTCATTAGCAAAAGATTAAAAGCTGGGGTGTATTTTTTCTTTCCACATGTGCGATCTGTTCATTCTTTCACCTTCCAGGCTGCAGTTATCCCAGGCACACAAGATGGACACACAAGATAGGCACACAGAGAGAGAAGATAAAATCTTTCAATAGCAGTGGTAGACAAGAACTCCTAACTTACACTTTAATTTTCATGCACACATCAGGGCTTTTTAAAGTATTTTATTATAACAAGAATATTTTTATTATAGATTTATAAATACACACCCATTTAGTGGAAGATCTTAGGGTATATACAACTGCACAACAGCAGTGTTATTTTGAACGTGTATTTACTTATGTATCTGCCAATCAAGGCTGCTCAGAAGAAAAAAAGCCATGTCAGTAGATTTCAAAGCAAGGAAAAAGGAAAGCAATGTAAGAAAGGAATCCAAAGGAATACTTTGCAGCTATCTTTTCCCAGTCTTTATGAAGTATTTAAGTTCCAGTGCAGATTTTCGTGGTGCATAGGTTCATTTTTGGGGGTTGGGGTTTTTTTTAACAATATATATAATGAAACTAGAAAATAGCATCACATAAATCTGTAATGGTAACAAGCCTGAAAAATTGTATCAGTGTAACTGATTCTCAATACATATTTGAGAGCGTAATTCCATAGGATACTTCTTGTGTTCTCTTCTTCGCCCTGTGCTGCAATTTTCCCAGAGGCATATAATAACATAGCTGATGGTTTAGCAAAAGCCCCTGCTTTCTCAGATAGCTGAATTTTAACCTGCATAGAAGGCAATCACATCTAAAAGCATGGAGGATAAACTCCAATTTTCACTGTATGACTGCAGGTAGCTTGAAGCAAAAGGAAATTGCAATCTCTGAGCAGCAAAGGGCCACTGTAAATAGAGGACCCGTAACAGTTACTGAAGTTCTCATTTTTACCATCTGACTTTGTGTAGAGGAACATGCAGAACAAATTTACTAATAGATCAAGCTGCTCAAAGCCCTGAGGTTGGTGACTCGACATGTGTGCATTAAATTCAGTGTATACATGGCATTTATTTCCTGTCCTGGCTACTAAGAAATGGCTTATAATAGAGGGAGTTCATCTGAAACATTCCTGCATCTTTATACACTTCTTTGCTTCATATTGTGGAAAGGGATAAATCATACCAAGTTTAGCTGTCTGAGTTTCCCCAAAAGCTCTTGCTGCTAAGAGCGTGTTTTCAGAATGATAACAGGCTGGTGGGCAACAGGCAGCAAGACAGCAGGCACTTTGCAACAGCAGTGCAAGGCAGTGAGAAGTTCTGCAGTTTCCCCATGGGACACACTAAGCTGTTTTGCCTTTTGCTTCTGTCATCGGCCCTTCTCTACTTTGCCAATAGTGCCTATTTTCTCCTGTGCTCTACATCTCCTGCTTTCACTGTCATGCTCCCTTCAGGTTTCCCTACCCTGACATCCTACCTGTCTTTTCTCTATTCCTTTCTAGTTACTCTTCACTTCCTTCATCCAATTTCTCCCTGACCATTTCTTCCTAAATTACATCACCAACACACAGCACTTTCTTCTTTTTTTCCTTCTTCTTGACTTTTCTGTCACTTGTCCTTGACCACCTGCAACCTCTGTTCACACATGAGATGCAGGAGTCCTTCCCCCAGTACCATTTCCTGGTATTTTGAAAGAACTCCCTGTGAGCTCCTACACTATATATTCTATTAAGTTTCATTTAAACCACTCCTGCACCATGATGTCTCTGAAATACCTTACAATAGAAATGGTTGTGGGTACTAGTAACATCCTGGATTTGGTCTGCTAAGATTAACTATGACATTCTTTTTCCTGTATTTTCCCAGCTGATGCTGTTTCTGTAACACCTAGGCTACAAGCCCTTTGAGACAACAACCACCCTCTCAGTCTCCCTTTTTACCATCTCTTGAGCAATTCTCCAGGCAAAAATTAGTATCCCATATATGACTTCCAAACTGAATGAGAAGACAGAAAGAGAAAAGCTAAGAGGAACACTGCACTGCCATAAAACCAAGTAGTAACACATCAGATATTTTTGTGTTGGTATTTTTTGCTAACGACAGATAACAAGCCATGGGAGCTGCTGCTGTTGCAGGCATTTTGTAATTCCTCCCCAGAGCCCAGCACTGTGAGAGGCTGAGGCTGTTCAACTGCAGCTGAAAAGAAGGCACAGGCATGACCCCAGTTTGTTCTACTGAGTAAGGGAAGCCCATCAACTGCACCACAGCAGTGCCAGCTTTTACATGAACCTATTTCACATACACATGCACAACCTGTGCCTTCCAACAGGCCAAAGAAAGCATTGGTTGCTGAACTAATTGCTCCGACTGCTACCAGATAATTTAATTTTACCTTGATAGTAAGTAATTAATTTCAGCAGCAATGGGTCCTCCTTGACCAAAGCTGAGTCTGGCCTGTGATATTTTTAGCACATTGGCTTCGCTAGTCAAGTTTCTAGTGGCAATTAAAGGATAAGTATTGTTTAGTTGCCTTCTGGGGGTATGAAAACAAGTTCCTCAGCCTTTCACACCAACACTTAGTGTCATCCTGTACTACTGACAAGCAGGACAAAATTCTGACTGCAAGGTGCTAGGAGTGCAAGGTGGCCACCCTTGCTCAACTGGAAGTGTTGGCAACAGAACAGATAAGCCGGATCTTTCCAGGCTTATGATTCTCTTTACTGTTTATCTCTGTTCAGAGCTTTGAAATTAACCCTGGATTCAGCATTTTCCCCTGGACTGCCCTTTACCACACTTTTAACATAATGGACTACTAGTTCCTGCCTAATGAGTGCGTCAGTCTTCATTTAAATACCCTGTTCCCTTTTGCCTCCAAACACAGAAAGGAAAAAGAAAACTCCTCCCTCTGATAGCTACTTACAGCACTCCAGCAGAGTAAATCCTCTCCATTCCTGTACAAAAGGATAAACGCATTCCATCATAACAGATTTAGAGAGTTACTTGCCTGGCTAAAATGTTCAGCTGTGTCCGAGACACCTGATGTCTTGGGTCAGTAGTTTAAGAGCACACCTATAATAAGGAGGGAATCACCAGCAAATTTGACTCACAGCCACCCAAGTTCATTTCTACCCTCCCTAATTCACATGATATGCACCAGACTCCTTCTACATCTTAGTTTAGACCTCCTTTTCAGTTTTGTTACAGATTCAGACCTATAATTTCTTCCTGGCAGTTAAAATAATATTGCTGCCTCTTTCATTCTCAGTGTTCAGTTATACTTGCCAGTCCCAAAAAAGAGTAATTTGACAGCTCTTGTCCTAATGTGGGCCTTGAGTGTCATCAGTAGGCTGTTTCTGACTGACCTTAGGTGGTACCCTGAGGCTTTCATACATCAGACAAGAGTTTACCACTGACATGCGAGGTGGTACTAATCCACCTATCACTTTATGTATAAAGCCACATAACATTCAACCAACAGACCACAAGACAACAAATCCTTCTAGTGCAACCAAGACTGAGTTAGATCATTATTGTTACCATAAATAGCTCTGGTCCAGTGTTAATTACAGCAGAGGTGGGTGGCAGGGACTGTGCCAAGGCTTATTCACCCTCAAACAACTACACACATGTAATCTGGGCAAGTCTATCCACAGATGGACCACTCAAAGCAGAGGTTTCCATGCAATACATTATTTCACATTCTAGAACAAGACAGACCAACACTGTAAAGAAAGCCCTGGACTCTGTCATATACTATACAATTTATCCATATACTATCTAACTACATAAATTAAGACCGCGAATGATCATCTCTATTTGTATTCATAGAATGTTCCACATGGGCTTTTTTTTCCCTAAACATTGTGTGTTTGCTGTACTAAAGATACATGTAAAGATGAGAAAGAAGTAGCCAAATATTTCTGTCCTGCGTTACACGGCGTTTCCAACAGGATGAATTCATGACTCGACAAATTAGCTGGGTGTTTTTGCAAAAACCATCACTTGTGAGTCATTATCGGTGCTTAATTGGTCATCTGCAAATTTCAGGGTTAACACCTTACTTAATGAACAAGCTTGTTCAAACCTCTGAAAATTATTCATTCTGGCTGCCTGAAGTCCTGGGGAGACAGCTAATGCTTCAGTTCACATTCTGACATTTTCTGCATAACCATAAAGGCTAAGAAGATGTATATTTGTGTATGTGGGCAAGTGAATAAAAATACATATAAAATGAGAAAGAAAGAGAGCTCAAGCGTGCCCTCAGATTCAGGAACACGAGCTTTGTTGCAAATGATGGATGTATCGGACCTTGGCTATTAAGTGAATGTTGTATCGAAGGCAATGCATTTCTTGTCAGGCTTTGTCCCCCAAAAGTATCACTCAGACATGAACTTCTAGAAGAGTCTGGTACAGGCACAATTACCTAAATTCCAGCCACTGCGATATCAGCATCCTCAGAACTATAAGAGTAGCTCTGTTGCCAGTTTAGCTAATGCAATAACCTTTTTTTTTTCTTCTGCAAGCACAATATGGGCTGGTTCCTCACTTAATATAGGCTTGCAGCACTATCGCCTGACTTCTCCCACTACCATGCTCAAAAATGGTTTTCTGCCCTTTTATTTTTCCACTCTTTCCCAACCTCCCTTGCCCCCCTTTCTTTCTTTCTTCTTCCTTAGGGTATTTTATTTCCTTTTGTATAACTCGCTTCTTAGGAAAGCCAGCTCTCTTCCTACACTCTTCTTTAGAAAAGGTCACCATTTGGAGAACAGAAAGCTTCAAATAATGAAGAAGCTGACAGGTAAATTGAAAACCGAAAAGGAATGAATAGACCAGGCACTGGAAATAGCATCCAACACAAAGCTCATCAGCAAATTCCTAACCTGCTCTAATCACAGCAGTGTAATCCCCCTATGCAGAAACAGGACTGCTCCAGCTATTAACACACTAAGAGCCATGGGAGCTGGTGAAAAAATAAAAGTCAAATTCCCAGCTGTTCTTCAACCACATTGCCAAGGATTACATTAAAGATGTGTCTCAGATCCTGCAGAACATTCAAAAAAAACCTGGATTTACCTGCAGTACTAGATATCTTCCCCCCCTCCTTTTTTCTCCTACTTCAATCTGAGCAAAGTGGGTCAAACTCCTTCCTGTGTGTCAAGGAACACAAGACACAGGGATACTATGGTCAGAAAAGAAGTCTAAGCAGTTTTATAGCGGGAGGACACCACGGTTAGTTGTATGTGTTCGTGACACCACAAGTAGGATGCAACCATTATGGAAAGAATACTGGTTCCTAATCCTTCTACACAATAGCAAGGAGAGATGCTACCCTGAACCAGAGTACGTGGAGTCTCTTCACACATGGAAGAGTCTACACTAGATCTGTTTGATGCCCTTCTATTATTGCCGGTTCATGCTGTGGACACTCACCACCTTGAAAACCAGATCTTTTAGCACACATTTAACTGTCCCACAAACAAAATCATAGATACATACAAAGTAACACAGCTAAGTCACACTGCAGACCTACCTGGGGCTATAACCATTTGGTACAAGAAGAATGTAACCTTAGTTACAGATAATGGCAGTGAAGATGAAAAGAGTTGTTCCCTTGATTATACTCTTTTCTTTTTTACACTAGATCTCAGAGTGACCTTTGCAATTCAAGCTATGCTATGGTCATTAAAATAATAAAAGTATATTTTATGACTTCTACTTGTGAGGAAACTCTGCCTGAACTCTACCTTAATGTCCAATTCTCCTTAACGTTTCATAACTTACTGTGTTTCTGAGGCCTTTCATCCTGCCATATGAAGCTGACCAACCCCCATCTCTTCCCCTACAAGCAAACACTATCTTGAATGAGGTTAATATACCTGTCAGACTTTGCTGTGGTGAATGATATGTTAATGATGTGCATGGAGTTAAATAATTCACTATCCTTACAGTAAGATGACTCGGTTCTTGCACTGTTCATTTTTGCTTTTCATGGAAGGAACTTGATGTCCCTGAACATGCTCTTGTCTAAGTCAAGAATGGGGATGTGTGCCCAGAGAAAAGGTAGAAGAATGTAGAATTTCAAGTGCAAATATTTCAAGTGCAAGAAGAGCTGTGTAAATGCAAGACTCACTCATGAGGGGATAAGGTTAGGAGCCTCAACCATTTTACTCTTCGAGAGTGACAATATTGGACTTTCACACACACATGTAAATGCAACAGCTACTCCGGCAAACCTTATATCCCATATACAGTCATCTGTCAACTCATATAAGCCAATGTTACTTAAGCAAAATAAAACCAAAGAGACTTATAGCTAGCTACCAGAGATCTGTGCCAGCTAATCTTCTAAAGTTTGCTGGCCTGAAGGAACAATTCATTGGTAATCCCACATTACCAACAGAATGTGCGATTGCAAAAATTGCAACACTTATCTGACTGCGACTGTACAAGTGACACATCTCTGCAACCCAAAAACAAGGCCTGGGGCAGAGACTACTCAATTTGCCTTTGCAACAAGAGCCAGAATGGAGGGTGCTCTCTCCTAACTTCACAGCCCTCATTGCTGATAATCAGAAGAGGGCTAATATTAACCAACAGAGAAGCTTCTTTTTCTTAAGAATCTCAGTGAACAAAATCTCAACCCAAAGAAAGGCCATAAGCAGGGACTGCTTCCTCTTCTCAAGTACTGTGCCACACCACACTTCAACATCCTAAGGTGATCTTACCTAGACCCAGATGCCTTTTTCCACAATGAACAAGAAGCAGTGTGGCTCGGTGGCTGCCTGCCACAGTCATTTCTTCCACCCACATATCTCTAATAAAACCATCTATGCAACCAGTCCCAGAGGAAAGATTGCTGCAGAAGATCAATGTCATAGGAGTCACTTGTCCACAGCTGACTTCCAAAACTCAACAAGTTTCTATGTTGATCCTGCTTGTTGTCTTGGGTAAGAAGACAGGAAGGGGTTTACTTCTTTTGTGCTCTTAGAAGAACAAGATAGCATCTTTTGCACCTAGACACAATTAAAGCATGTGTTCTCATTCCAGTCCCACTTGGGAAAAAGCAAATGAGGCTTATTAATATCAGAAAGCCAGCTCAAGAAGTGGTCCAACTCTGCATTATTCGCTAGTGCCAGGAGACATGAACAATTTACATCCCTTTAAACTGGGTCACCATTGCTCTGCCACAACAAAAATTAGCTCATCTGTCCAAAAGACATTTAATGCTCATGAGGTCTGAAGTTGTTTACTTCTGCTCCAAGGGAGAATTAGGGTCTTGATTCTGCTGTGGTGAAGGCTATGAAGTGGTCTACATCATGGTTTTAATATGTGGATTATAACAACACAGGGCTTAAGATTGTTTACATTTTTGCCTTTCAGTGACAACCATAAAGCAAAGAGTCTGGTGCCCAGGGAACAGCAGCATTGATTCAATGTGGCAGTGGGTGAGTAGAGGTGAGACAGAACAGCACTGAAAACAGCACTCTTTGTATGACCCATTGCAAAAAACGTCTCGGACATCCACAGCCTGCAGTAAGCATGCTTTTGCTGGTCTACAACATCAGCTTTATCCCTTTTACTGGAATAATAAATCCTGCCAGAAGAAGATGCCAGCTACGCTCAGAGAGAGCTTCAGCACGGTCTTTAGATACCTTTGCCCTTCTAGTTCATGGAGGAAAACTGAGTTCCAAAGTCTCTAGTTGAAAAGTCTGTAGTCAAAGACAGTAAATGAGGCTGTTTGACTCCATGGTTAGGGTCCCCATCCTCAAAATGGGAAGTGTCACTAAATCTAATCAAAATGCAAACAGCTACAACTTTTTCTGGGCTCTCTAGACTCTATGGATGGCTGTTTAGTGGTGGGGGTACATAACAGTCACTGCTTTTTAACCCAGAGACAGCTGTTTCTCCAGCTGGATGGAATAAATTGTTACTTCTTACAACACAGAAGGAACACAAACTCAGCTACCTTGGAGAGATGGGCTCCAAAAATATCAAAGAAAATTACTCTATGATAATAATTACTTCATCAATAATTAAAAGTGATAATAATCACATTTGGGATGAGCCAAAGGAATACTTTAAACACCATCAAGCACACGGAGGGGGGATTATACAAAGCAGACAAAATGCACATTTAAATCTTTTATCCCAGACTAAATTCCTCTTTGGGCTCAGAGGAAACACAACAGAAAAATGATGCCTGGGGTTTTTTTGTTGTTGTTGTGATGGAAGCTTTTCTCCAGCTCACTAACTCTCCAAAAGAAACTCTAATATCTGCAAGCTTCAAGGATAATAGAGCTTTAGAATGCTAGTTCTGTACCACCAAGGTGAACAAGAACTTTCTCAAATGCGGATCTACCAATAAACTATATAGATCATACTGCAGAAGTGGTTTTTGGGTTTGTTTTGTTTCAGATTGGCTTGGGTTTGTGTTTTCTTAGAGTGCTTTAATATGTCACTTTGAGAGTTGACTTTAAAAGCTTCTCCAGCTCGGGGAAATCAGCTGATGGAGCTGCCCATATACATAAAGTACTTCATGCCGTGTCTCAATATAGATGATTCTACACAGGTTTGTCAATGGAGGGGCAGTGGTGGGGTGCTGGTAGACAAAATGTGAGACCACATGTGGGATTGAAAAGAGGAAAATATTTTCAAAGTTTTATTATTATTGCTATTTTAAGTGATTGCAAACCATTGAAATGAGTTGACAACATGAAAAGCACTAGCACTGTATGCTAGTAGAATGTCCCACAAATTTGTTCCATTCCAGATGATATGACAAACATTCAAAGCTCAGAAAAAAAGATAACCATAAGTTGCCTTCTTTAGTGACAAAATGAGTTTATTAGTGTAAAACTAGACCCACTTGTGCAGACAAATAACTGCTCAAGGTAGGTCTGTTTACACACGTATATACAGTTTCACATTTGCCTTCTGCAAAGTTGGCATCTAATAGCTGAAACACTGGTTATTTCTACTCTGACTGAAAGAGGAATGCCTGATCTGTCCTAGAACTGATATGGGCATTTCATGAACTTCCATCATCATTGTATCTGGATTCCTCCTATATATAAATACATTTGTTCTCAACTTTACCAGGTGTCCCAAAAAGTATGTTCATTCCTGTTTTACCAGTGAGGAGGTGAACTATTCAGAAACCCACAGGATACAACCCGAGAGGACTGAAATTGCTACCTCCTATTCTGTTCTGTAATTGCCAAGTCCCTTTTGAACTCCTGCCCTGAAGTCACATGGGAAGGCAGCAGCCGAGTCACAACCTGAACTCACATCTCTTGAATCCCACAGGGTAAAATAACTTCTGAATATTTCTCAAGTACAGTTGCCAGGGTTTTGGACTAACTGAGTTTTGCCTCACATCCCTCACTACCTCATCAACACACATCTCCAACTCATCAAGCCCTTCAGCTTCCCAGATGCATCCATTGTAGCTAATACTACCTACTCTTGCTGGTGCCAGCCAACAGCAAAGACTGTGCCAGGCCTCCTGATTAAGGTGAAAGATGCATTTCTGTGCTATGACTTGTCAAATCATATTTTTTTTTTATTAACAGGGAGAATGCTTTCCAAGCTGAGCCCCCTCCGAATCCAGAATCCAGCTCTGCAAGCTGCCAAGTAGATGCTGAGTGTTTCCCAGTTCTCTGCAGAAGACATTTGTTTCCTCCTTTCCTCAGGAACTTTGTCCATTAATAATGCTCACAGGCTTTTGTCGCAATGCCACAAATATGGCCTCAAGCCCTTTACTAGCAGAGTAAGTATCTACTAACAACCAATACATCAGCTGCAGCTCAGAATTGTCCAGCAGCATTACATCTTCACTATGCATTTTAATGTTGTACACCCTAAATGATAATGCCATCTCTGAAGACATGAATTCTGACATAGTTCAGAATCCAAGTCATGCAAACCTCAGCTGGTCTCCAGTCTCCAGTGCCAGCCTTAATAGAATCCAGCAAGCCTTTTCTCCCAGAGAAGCTAATGCAAGGAAAAATACCTGCTGGTATTGGCAGTTCAATCTGCAGCATTTTGCTAAGGAGTAGAAGATCTAGAAAGTTAGCTACAAAGAGTTTTCAGAGACTTTGACTTTCAATTCCCTTTTGAATATTAAGTTTAAAGACTCTTGCAGTATCTAGGCCACTCCATTTATTTCTTCTGAGTGCTGGATTTGCCTACGCCAAGCATATAGACTGATGCTCCAGAACACAGCAAGAGGGAGTGGAGCAAAGTGCTTTGTAACAATTGGCTCCCCTTGTGTGATCAGAGCCGAGCAACTCAGCGCAAGAGGACAGATTCTGGGCTGCACCTTTGTGAGTAACTGCTTACACAGAAATAGCACTTCAAGGCACAGATAAGATAAAACTTATGTGTTATTAGGTCTTTTCTTAAGATCATTGCCAAACGCTACCTCTCAGAAGATCTTACAACCTGCAAAAAATGACAGACAATCTCCATTTTACAGGTGGAGAATTAAGCTGCCAAGAGACCACAGACTGTCTGCAAAAGGAAGCCAGTGCCAGAAACACAATCTTAAATAAGTGTAGCAGAAGGACCAAACTTATTCTGGAATCGTTGTGTCCAAAAAAGGTGTTTTCACAAACAATTGCAGCTTCTTTGCATACCACCTCTGCTTTACACACAGCAAATTTCCTGGGCCCTGAGACACCAGGTTCACACAGTTCCAACTCCTATTTGAGCACTTGGCAGCCACTGAAATTAAGCTACCATCAGGCACCTAAATCCCCTCGAAGATCTGAGCCTAGTGTCTTGCTCTGTGGCACAAAGGAAGTCTTGGCAAAACCAGGTTTTAGAGGAAAATCTTCTTTATCTCTTCTTAATGAAACCAGTCCTGCAACCCAATAAAAAGTTGATCCCTCCTCTTTATCACTTATATTGGAGTTCCTTTCCAAATAATACACTCAGACTGAGCAGCTCTTACCATTTATAACAATCCTGAGCAGACAAGCAGGTTCTTCGATACCTGGTACTAGTATTACACTCCTGAGGCACCCCAGAAGCCCAGACTTCACAGTCCTCAGCACTTTACAGCCTTCAGTAAACTCAAACCAACCCACTCTATAGACAATTTGAAACTATATTCAAACTCATTCACCAACTTTTAAGATCAGGAATCTCTTATTCTCCTGTTTCTCCTTCTCAAGGTGAAAAGATGCAGTTTTACAAAGCTTTGCAGTCTAAGAGCTTGATAGAGCAAAGATGACTATGCCATCCAACTAAGGTTTGCTTTTTTGGTTTGATGTGATACAACCAATTGTCCATGTTGGAATCTGGCCAGTACAAAGAACCCACAGCTAAGAACCACAGCACATTTCATGTCTGCTGGTGTGACATTAAAGTCAGTCAAATAAAAGACAACCCTCTTAGGCTTTGGAGTTTAAAAGAATACCCAGTGGAGCATAAGTGCCACAAGATGTACACAGTAAGCACAGGATTCACCATAATACACAGGATTTCAGACAGCTATTTGTGTGTTAAGACTACAGCTAAGACACATGATCTAAACCACAGTCTAGACATTGGATCCAAAAGAGGAAATTTTCAGCATCAAAACTGTCTGCTGACTTCAGAATGGAAATCTCCCTCTCCTAATTGCCACTACTTTCTCCTGCTTTAATCTAGCACTTCGTCTGCACCATCTTAGAAAATAATTAGCCCAAACCCAGCTTAGAATCAAAGCAGAAAATTCTCAACTTTGATATCGATACTTCTATGCTAAATTAGAGGGGCTTGATTTTACGAAGCAACTTTACCACCCATGAGCACATCATCATTGCAGCACACACTGTGCCAAGTGCACAAGCAAATGCTTTTGAACAAATGTTTTCATCTGATGCTCTTCTGTCACATGCAGTCAGCCACTTTTGTTCACATAACTGCAGCAAACATACCTCATGCATCAGTGAAAGGTGACCCCATTAAATGGCCAGTATATTCAGAACAAGTCTAGGCTTTAAAAAGAGATGGTTAATTTTACTATCAGTAATTGCAGCAGCTAAGATAACAGTAATCAAATCCCATGCTTCAGAATGCAAGTTAACTGCCTTCAGGGTCAGAAAGATATCTACTTCTTTGCCTGTGGATATCACTGAAGAACTAACATAGAGGATTATATGACTCAAACATAACACCCATTTATTGCTTGGTGCCATAAGCAGGATAGTGCATTTAACAGGTAAAATGATCCAGTACAGCCAAATCTCTGCCACAACTTATTAACATCAGCTTTTACTTCCTACTCTCCCACTGTCTCTGTCCTTCTCTATAACATGATTTTGTTCTGCAGAAGGTCAAATTTTGTTTTCCTAGCTGCTCTCCAACAAACGCTTGCAGAATTACCTAAGGGCACTTCAAACACGCTTTGATAATTTTTTGTTTTAATTGGGCCAGCTATCTATTATCAGCATTAACATTGAGAGAATATTGAAAACTACAGCTAAAACACTGATTAGCTGCTGTTCGGGTCCTTAATTCCCTAGAAATAGCCAAAAGAGCAGGCATTTCCTCCACACACAGCCTCCCTGCTGTGCCCCAATGCAACAGAGAGCCAGGCAAAGGGAAATTAAGCAATTAATTGGTTCTTAAAAAAAAAAAAAAAAGGAAAGGAAAAAAATAGTTGAGTAAATCACTTAGTACATGGAAAAATTAATAGCAGTGGCCAAAAGACAGGCACATGAGAAGAAGCATCCCCTGTCTCCTGAAGCTGTCTGTTGCCCTCTGCTGTTTTCTGGGTCGGGTCCTGACACAGCCTGGTTAATGTTCCTCATTCAGGACCTTCTGTTCTCACCCATTGCCAGCCTTGAGCTCCACCTCAGTTCAGCCAAGACTGTACACATCCTACTCCCATGTACCTGTAGAAGAGATACAGTCTGGCACAGTTTTATAAGTTTTATTGACCAAGCCATTGATAAACTTTGAAAGACTTGTCCTGCCGTGCAAGACTCCTAAGGATTGATAGTTTGTGGAGTGCTTGCCCACTGCAGCAAGGGAGTTAAACAACTGCTGCTAGTAAACAGAAGTGCAACCTGCTTCATGGGCACAGATTTGATCAGCTCAGGCTACATTAGACAGATGTTATGCATTATCAGCTGGTTTTCCTCTATGGGGGCGGACACTGTACTGTCCCAGTATCATGTTAATTAGTGACAACATATGCTATTGGGGAAAATCTGCTTCCAGTTGCAGAAAGAGCAGAGGACAGGTTGCAACATAGCTAGGAGGACAAGCCCAAGGATGCTTTCCAATTGTCTTCTCAAGCTTAAAGCAGTAACATACACTTAAAGATATCCCAGTCAATGCCAAATCTCTTAAGTCAGACATCATGAAAATGTCACCATGGTGGTGTACTACCAACACAATTTACCTTGGAGCAAAACAGGCACACTTGGGTGTGCTCGAAATGTTTACCTGGGACAGTTTGGAGGAAATGGAGCATAATACCTCAACAGATCATCTCCCCGGATGCTCTTTTCTATAGTTTTAAGATCAGGACACCCGGCAGCTTTCCCCACTTCTAATTTCTCACTTATTTGTGCATGTACCAGTAAGACACACAATCTTTCTGTCACAGGGTCTCCTGATCTGTAACACAGTGTTCATAACAGGTAACAGCTGGTTTTGGACAGCTGTAGAGAGATAGAAAGCTCAAGGTAGGAGTCAGGCTACAGTGTTTTTAGTGCTACTGAGGTAATAGAGACATTGACAGCTATTTTCAAGTAAGTTTAGACATGAAAATGAAGACAATATTGAATGACTCTCAGCCTTCTCTTTTTGAGAGACCAATTTTGAGTTCCAGACCAAATTCTCAGTCTGACCCCAAACAGTCACTAAACGTGACCTGGTTCCTAGAGAAACAGAGATATCTGTTCCCAACCCCACTGGCATATTGGAATGGTGAAAGCCCACTGTGAGATGCCCAAAGGACTGTGCAACCACAAAGCCAGAAAAAGTACTCAGAGCAACAGATGGCAGCCAGGATACAAGCAAAAGCATCCTCCAGCCTAGGCCAGCCTTAGCACACAGACATGTCTTAATCAAGAAGCTTCCAAATTTGTTAATGCTCACAAGGGGAATAACTGCTCACACTGTTACCCTTTCACCACAACCCCACTGCTGGGGGACATGGGTGCTGTGCAGCTCATTTCCCTTCTAAGAATATGAAAAAATAAAGTTTGAAAAAGTACAGAGGAGAAAAGAATGCTGCAGTCAAAATAGCTGGCATGACTGAATACAAAAAATGGCAGCATGAGGTTGTTCTCACCTTAATAAAGACATTCGGATTCTGTTTGCTCACTGGCATTAAGACAACCATATTCACACATTGCACAACCTCCTCCCCTCTCCAGCCTTCTCCAGAGACAACCTGCGAGTATCCACAGAAAACCTGGCATGCATTCAGGGTCAGACACTGTTGCTAGTTAGTAATAATGCAGAGCACTTCCAATTATGTAAAGAAAACAGACATTGAAACTTCTCTTTGAAGACATCAGGGCATGAGTATGAATTATTTTCATTGCTTAATAACAATGACAAATCCACCCCTCCCCCTGGAAAAATATTTAGATGCATACAAAAAGGGAGGGTGGGAAGGGATGATGAATCTTCAGTATTAGCCCATCAGCTACAGAAACAGTGTTCAGAGGGCTTTCTTGGGGCACATAACTTCAGTGATTAGAAAATACAGATAGAAATCAGCAAGTGGAAAAACTCTCAATACCACCAACAGGTGCTAACCAGGAGGATCAGACAAAAAAGAGATTTCTTTTCCTAGAAAGACTAGCTTTTTTGTACCAGAAATCTGTGCAAGAAGCATCTCTTCTCAGAGAAGGCCAGGCTGTCCTAATCTTAGAGTCCAGTTCTCCTAATGCCTTCCTGTGATAACAGCTCTGAACAGCAAGGCAGTGAACTGTATCTGCAACTGTAAATTCTCAGCTTACAAAAGCCCTAAAACTCAGCAGTCCTCGTTGAAAGCATTCTTTGTGCTGCCTGAAGCATGCACAACTTTCAGATGCTGGACAGTTCCCCCATCCACCGATCCCCCAGTGATGTACTTTGGCCTGCATGCAGGGACAGTAAAGGCTGCAGACCTCGAGTGACAAAGTGAGCAGGTCAGTCCTCTCAATCTACCACCCTGCAATACAGTGAGAGGACAGAAAGCAGATTCCTCTGTTATTTTCCATAAGAACTCCAGGATGGGTGGCAGGAAGGCAGGACATTAAGGTATGACAACAGGAGCCAGCTCACCCGTCCTCCAGTGCTAACAAGTCTGGGATTAGCCGGGTCCTTCTGTGATCTGTTAGAGCACAGCTTGGAGTGCTTCCTCCCATGGTTTCTTATCTCCTGTCCCATCTTTAAAAGAGTCTCATAAGATCATTCAAAGTAAAAAAAAAGTGGAAGCAACTCCATCCAGCAGCTCTGGACAGGACAAGTTCATCAGCTCATTCTCACACTTCATAGCTACAGCTACCATCCATCTGGTGACTGCTGTGCTTCCTCTTGTACCATGCACTGCAGCTTGTCAGCTGTTACTGGGCATCCTTTCCTCCTGCTGCTCGTCACCAAGGAGAACGGCAGCTGGGATTTGGCACAGTGTTTCCCCATACTTCCGTACACTCAAGTATTCTCATGAATTAAGCTTGATATTGTTCACATCAAATAATTTTGAAGTTTTTTTTTTCTCTTACCTTCAGTATTGATACCAAAATTAATAAGCAGAGATATTTGGGGGTTTATGTGGTAAATCGGAGAACAAAATGCATAGGTCAAATGATTGCCATACTGTCAGAAGATTATTCATATATCTGGACAATTGCATGTTGTAGGAATGAAATGATGGTGATAGAACTGCAATTTTTGTCAACCTCTGGTGCCAGCAGACATGATAATCTTTTTTTTTCCTTTGTTCTTGGAATTAAACCACAAATTAAATTAGGGAAACCAACCAGACCTCAAGGCTGGGAGGTATCCATCTCAGCTAAACTACACCACCTTTTCTACTCCTGCTCCAAACTACTCAAAATTTCAGGCTTCAGAACAAATACTGACTATATGAACAAAACTGCAGAAGAACTAGTCTGCATAAAAATTGAGAAGAGAATTAGCAAGTTTCATTCTAGTGGATTCAAAATCTTTAGGGAGCAAAGTCCACTGGGATCCCAGTTGTAAAAACCTGTACTGGAATCACAGCTGAAAGGCTCTTGTCAGCACTAGCTGACAGATTCTTCAAACATCTTTAGTTCAGTGGGAGGCAACAAGGGAGGGGAAAGGGGAAAAAAAATTCTTTAATGAAATTAATATCCAATTTCACCACAAAAATATTTTTCATTAAGTGTACAGAGCCTGCTAATTTTTTTTTGCTTTTGAGAAGTGGAAGTAAGCTAAATTATTTCCTAATTGCCTCATACTCTGCTCACTTTTTAAATGGATTTATTTTCTATGTAATTATCACAAATAGGAGCTGTTTTCAAAATTGACACTGCCATCACAAAACATTTGCATTTTGAAAAAAAGGTATCTTCTTTCCTCCCTTCCCCCTTGAAACACTTAATTCAACTTACTGGTTTGACTATAGCATACAAATGAATAAAATAAAATTAATTGTCATTTCGAAACTGCCTTCTGTTGACCCATATTATTCAGAACATTGCTGGGTTTTCTTTGCCTCATATTTCACCTGTTACAAATACTCTACAGATTCATTCCTCTCCTTTGGCTTATCTTTTATCAGGGCTCGAGGAACCCTTCTAAGGCCAGGTTTCCAGGGCAAGCTACAGCAGTAGCATGTAAGTGCTGAGATCCACACTCAGCAGAACAGACTGGCCTTTCCAAGCTGCTGGATTGCTGACACTTTGCAAATGTCATCTCCAGGGCTGTGCAGCTCTGGATGGCAGGGCAGGCATGATGGAGCATTGCTATAGAGCACGCACATGCACACAAGGAAAAAAAAATCAATCGCTTGCAGCAGAGATTAATAAGGGAGGTGGGATTATAAACTGCTGACAGCTGAAGTGCTGAGGAATATCTGCAAACCTTTGCAACTCCTGGCTATGACAATTTCCTAGGGATATTTACCAGTGGCAGCTCATCTACTGGTGCTGGTCACTGTCACTGCTCTGTTCTCCAACACAGGAAAAACATAAGCCACACAGCGCAAAGTTTCATGGGTATAGTGTTTCTGTATCATTGCTCCTCTCTTGACACTTCTCTCTTAGAGAATGCTCTTAGAGAGCATTACTAATGCCAAGAGATGGAGGTACCAAGAACTGGACAGTCAACTTTATCTCTGCAGATAAAGCATTATCCAAAAAAAAAACAACTTTGTGCTAAATTCTCCAAACTAACTAACAACTAATGACCGTATGTGCAAGTAAAAATACGTAGGAGAAATGGAAACTTCAGCAGTAGGTGCAGATACTCCAAATACTGCCTGGTCCCCTTTTCACAGGCATGAGAATTTGAAGTTAATCAGATGCTTCTCTGGGTAGCAAATTTTGGTCCACAGGAGAAACCTGCTTACACACAGAATTGGCTGCTAGAGCCAGTCAGCACACTGTGACCAGAACCACTCACCTTCTGGGACCTCACCCACATTTAACTAAAGCTTTTAGTATCAGTACCTGTAAGAGCAACCTAAAGTACCAAAGGATCTCCCCCTACACCTGGACAAGAACAGCAGGGAGTCAGCAAGACCCTTACCACACTACTCAAGAGCAACCCTTCTGACATCCCGTCCCAGGAGTACAAACATCCAGTGGAAGGTGGAGACACAACGCAGCAACACCAGCACCTATCTCATGTAATACTACATACACATCTGGACTTTGGGAGATGAGAAGGTAAACACCACTTCTCAGTTCTAGGCCCTCTAACTGGCTCAAGAACAACCTTGCAGTAAACAATTCTACTAAAGCTTACCTGTCTCCAACTCCCAGACAAAGTCCTGAGTAGTCTTCTAGTCACCTGATGAGAGAGTAGCATCACAGATCTGTAAGTCTCCCTGGCTTTCTTGGCATTCCAGGTAACTCCAGCAGAGACAAGAAGCCAGGACAAAGTGTTCCTTGGCTTAACTCATCACTGACAGGGCTCTGACTACAGTGCCAAGATCCCAATTATGTATCACAAAAACACCAAATCCCTCCTGCTCCTTGCAGGGGCTTACACATGGGGAAACCTACAAGAATTTACTGTTCCTCCCAGGGGCACAAATCTCTTTCTATCTTTGGCAGGAGCAGCAGGGCAGGACTGAGGAGCAGTAGGACACAGGGTGCATCAAGAGGAAAGCACCCACCATCAGAGCCATTAAACTACAACTGCTAGAAACAATAGGAACTTGAATTAATGCCTGTAAAGGGCTGGAACAGAGATTGCCTGTCAAGGGCTGGAACAGAGATAGCCCATCAGGAAAACAGGAGGGAGGTATATGGACATGATTTCTGCTTTTTGAGTTACCAGAAACCCCTGCAAAAGAGAAGCTTGGCACTTAGAGGAAATGGGCATATAATGCCTGTGGAGCAAGCTGGGCATTCCTCCTGCTTGCAGATCTATAGCATTATACGTGGGTATAACCAGTTGTTAAAGTACTGCTGTTGCAACGTTCATATTCTTCCATTCATTTACAGAACACTGCTTCTAGTTGTGGTCCTTCTACAAACTGAGGTGGGGGAAAGGAGGCACAAGGGAAAATTTTTCCTTTAAAACCTTGTTTTTCCTTCAAACAAGGTGTGTATGTGTGGGTGGCCAAAAAGGGAAGTCTGCTCCAGACAAAGGGACTGAATCCTGGGTGTGGAAACAACATCTCTTTTTTACAATTGAGATAAAAAAAAAAAAAAACCAACCTTATTTATCACTCCAAAAAAGGTCAGCATTAGCCCTTCAGGCAAAGCTGCAGGTGTTATTTCCATATGCTTCATGTACCCTGAACTCCAGCTCTGGAAGCTTTCAACCTTTTGTATGAGAGCAAAGAGAAATCATGAATATTTCATGTATTGCCTTCGCTTACTCGCAAGTTCCTTGGAAACTATTAAAGTGCAAGTGTAATAATGTCATCATTTACTTGTCATCCTCCACCTGCTCTTTGCAAAGAAAAGAAAAGAATACCTGCACTCTCATCCAAATCCAGTGTAAATATTTTGCCCTATTCCTTAAAAGACAAATTGAAGGTTCTTCTGCAGAGAGGTGGGTGGATGATGCAAATGTCCCAGATCACTTTCTGGATGTCCAAGAAAGTTTTTGCAATTATCATTCTCTTCTGAAGGGTAGGTAGTCTTATGATACAAGTAGCACTATTTCAGTCTTCATCATCATATTCTGAAGCAAGAACCTGTTCCTTAAGTTTTCACGAACACCGTTCACCCAAAACCACCCTGAAAGTCGCCAAAGTTGACATACAGAATTATCCAAAAAGCACCACTTACACCTTCCACAGGTTAAAATACAACCAGTTCTGCAGTGAAACGAAGCAGCTATTTACACAGAGTAACAGTATGATCAGGTGAAAACTGTTGGAGGGCTGGACTATTGCCAGGTAAATTCATCCAAGAAAAATATGGTGCTTAGAAACCACAAAAAGTGTCCCACAACTTTTGTCTAGGAACATACAAACGACAGGGACCTCCTGTGTGCCAAAACCTTCCAAAAGTATCATCAGCAACTATCTCCCACTAACAAAATGCTCCATTTCCTTTGTGGAACCTCTGAGAAGGCCATTACAGAGTCTCACTGCTCAGCACAGAAGCCCTTTTTTCATTTTACCTCCAGCTCATTCACTGTGAGTTAACAGCTCATTGTTCCTGAACCAACACTGCCCTCTGTTTTCATCAGCTCTTCTCCCTCCTTAGTATTTGTGACCTTAATGCATTTATAGAGAACAAGCAATTCCCATCTCTGTCATCCTTTCCACCAGTTTTACAAGCTTTTAGTCTCTGCTCAGGAGAGGGGATCTCTTTTCCCCAGTCATCGTACTAGCCCATCTATGCCTGTCTTGTTTCATTTTCAATTCTTCTTCCTTGAACATGGCTGACAAGAATTATACATCATTTTCTAGATGAGATCTTCCTAGTGCTTATAAATTATTGACAGGGGTTAGTTTTGCAAAAGGGAACAGACTTGCTCAAGCATTCAACACCAGCTTTCAAGCATTCAACAGCAGCAAAGATACCTCCTTACCCGTGCTGGGGATCACATATATCTCAGAGGATGTTTGAATGAGGCTTGTAAGCAGACACTGAGAGCAGCAGAGAACTGGCCAAACCATAAAAGTGCTTGGCCACAGTCAGGCTACAGGCCACTAAATAGGAAAACCAGTGATAGTAAAGTAAGTTATTTCCTTCCCCATGCACACACACACACTGTAAGATCAGAAACCACCTTCAGTCCCCAGGCAGGATTTTTGAAGTGTAAAAATACATGACAAGAGGAAGGGACTGGACCAGACTCAAACAAAGTCACATGCCTACATCCCTGGGTCTCTTCTGGAAGCAAGTCTTGCCAAATTGAATACTAGAGTTTGCTACAGTGGCTCAACTACATCGGCACAGCTGCATGTCTGAGTCACACAGGAGGTATCAAAGACCTCTGGGAGAGGCTGAGCTCAGCAGAACTGTGGCCCTTTCCGGGCATTGCTTTGCCCCATTGTCAGAGTAGACTGTGTCAGCTTCCCATCTTGTCCACTCAGGTTCCAACAACCTGTTCCTAATGAGAGAAAAGCCTGGTTTTTTGAGTGCTGTCATGGCTTTACAACTCAAATTCAGGTTCCTCAGCTCCTTCAGGAACAAATGAAATACAGTCTCAACTAAGAAGATTTAATAAAGGACAAATGTAACGTGTGAGTTCAAATCTCTCTCTGCAACCCAGAAAACAGTATCAATATTCTGCAAAGAGAATTCAATATACAGGAAGCTCAGATGCACTCCAGAGATTTTACCCAAGAGTTAGACTTCTCCAAGAGTAAACGATTGCAATGACTTTCCACCAACATAGTTTAAGACAGGGGAAATCTCTTTAGAAATCAATGATTTAAAACAAAATATGCCTTGAATTCCTGTCCCTCTCACTTTCTCTCCTTTTACAGACACTCCTCAAAGTAAAAGCATGAGAATAAAATTTATTCTGAAACAGAAAATATCCAAGATGTATAAAACATATCCTTACATACATATACACATGAAATTGGCTAAAATAAAGTTTCAAATTCTGGATGAGAAAAAAAAATTTAAAAATTAAAAAACATTTTAAAAATCTCTCTAAAACAAAAGGGGAAAGGAGCCAATTGGGGGGAGAAAAAAAAAAGCCTAAGTATTTGAGAAGGGACCTGTGGAATTTGAAGTGCAATAGTCAAATTGTCCTAAGTCCAACACAGAGCCCACTAAAGCAAAACTTTTTGGTCTCTGCTGATGTTTCAAAGTTCAGCTGATCCTGGCAACTCACTGTTTTCTTGAAAATAAGGTGACTGTCACAGCAAATGCAGCCAGCTGGCTGGGAATACAGAAATTCAGTATTATTGAGGTTTTTTAAGTTTTAAAACTTCATCATCCCAATAGAGTAAATGAATATAGGCCTTGCCAGGTGGCTGATAGCTTCACTCAACTTGCCAATTTTTTGTGTTTTCCATAATGCACCACAAGTTCTTTCCTAGATAT
The DNA here is from genome assembly GCF_001604755.1 of Lepidothrix coronata. Classification (NCBI taxonomy): domain Eukaryota; kingdom Metazoa; phylum Chordata; class Aves; order Passeriformes; family Pipridae; genus Lepidothrix; species Lepidothrix coronata. The sequence goes on from NW_016690188.1 coordinate 4,138,807, forward strand.
CAGTAACATGAAGTGGGACCACTTTACCTGCCTCTAACACAGCCTTTCCTATAGCTCTAGGAGAAATTCGGATATGCTGGCATACCCTCTTTACAAACATATGCACTGCAAGTATCTGCCAAGGAGGCATCTCCCTGTCTGGCAGCACGTACTGCCTTAAGCTTCATGTCCTTGGGTTTATACAGACTTCACAGAAAAGGGCCTATCAAAGGGAACCACAAAAAATCAGAAGACATACTTGGAGTCTAAGGCAAAAATCTCCACACTCACATTGTGTTTCCTTGATGTACACACTTAAAGGGGGGAAAAGATCCCTCAGTTTTGCCTTTCAATGGTGTAATTTGACTTTGAGGATTTTTGGCAGCCTAATTCCCTGTGTCTTTCTGACTGCTGAGAACAGCAAAGCAAACAACGCCTCAGCCCTATAGACTCCAAGCTCCTGACCTCCAGAGGACAGCATAGAGAGCATAGAGCTCACATCCTTCATGGGCTATCTCCTGGCCCAGCACGGCCCCAGAGATCAGTGCAAACCTTTGTCATCGCATTAAAATGCCACTGACATGTTACAGCATTACATACAGATCTAAAGCATCATACTCTTGGGCCTGTAAACAATCCAGGATAAAAAGGAAGCTTCCCTGCAGTGTGTATTATCACACAGATGCCAAGCATTTTTCTGAAGCATCTGGTATTTGTCACAAGCTATGGGACTGCACACTTCATTCTTCTGATATCCTACCACAGTCCCCATCATGAGGCCTTAGTATCCAAGCCGTGAATCACTAAAAGGTGACAAGAGATGCTCTTACAAGGATTAGTGGAGGACGGCTTTGCCTCCAGGAGAGGGCACCAGCGGTGTATCCTCACTAGGCAAGAAGCTGCTTTCTCCCAGCCATACCTTCAATAGAGGGCTCAGCAGCAGAAACGTACCGGGGTGACAATGCTGCCTATGATAGATGAGGAGAGCAGAACCCATCTTCTTCCTACAGCTGTATTAGCTCTGCAGAGCTCGCAGGAGCAAACAGCACATTTTCACAGCAAAGAAAAGAGACTCAAGGACACAACTGGAAAAGTGGATCTATCAAATAAGAGGGTGCTGTGTGCACTTAAGCATTCTACTATAGACAAGTTATGTAAAGGTAAATATAAAGCAAAATTTTAAATATACCAATGGAAAAGACATCTGGGAACCAAGGTACTTGGACTTATTACCCTTCAGCCCCATCACTGTCCTTTCTGTACATCTATTACCCTTTCCTTCCCTAGACTGTGTTATTTTTACTATATAGGTCTCAGGTCTTTTGAACAGGAATGGACCTCAACAAAAAATAGCATACAAGGATGGCCAAAAGCCAAGGATCCAATTTGCCCCACTCCTTTTGTTTATTTCTTATGCATCACCCCTGGAGCCAGAATGCTAAACTAGATATTTTTTAAGTTGGTCCCAAGCAGCCATTGTCACATTCAGCTCTCATTGCAGTGTGAAAAACTCCTTAGCTTCAGCCTTCTGGCATTACAGAAAGTAAAACATGGAAGAAACTCCTATAACCGGACATCACTCCCTTAAAAACAAATTACCTGGTCTCCTCCCAGCAAGAGGGAAACGAGAAGCATGTTCTCTCCAAGTCGTTTCTCTCAAGCAGTCTGACGTTCAGGTTAGATTAATCAATAAGGCATGTCCAGGCAGTGGCTCTAATTGGAAGTAGCCCAGCTGACAGCATTGCAGAGAGCGCTACCTTGGCACGGTGGTTAATTACTACAGAGAGTTTAATGAAGTTTCAAAAGACTGAAACCTTTCTTCCTATCAATAAGGAAGTGGGTTTGTTACATGCCACCACTATTCAATTAGAAGATGTACTCAGGAGCCTGGCTTCAGCCTCAACTTCACATGCTAAGGAACAGTGTGTCAATGTGCATCTATGCGTCTTTTCCTCCGATAAAGAGAAAGGAGATACTGTTACTATGAACACATCTCTGCCCTCCACAGTGTAGTCTGCTTGGAACAAGAACTCTTTGTGTTACCCGTAGATCTCTTTTCCCCCTTTTCCAAAGAAATCCAATGACTAACAAAAAAAGCTAAGCAAACAGGTTGACAGCCGTAGAATCCAGCCATCATCAAGCAGCTCTGCTTCTCCCGTCACATCCTGTCTGCATGTCCGATGCCAGGCCTACAAAAGCAATCCATAAAGGTTAGAGGGCTGTTCAGTGCCAAGCACAACTTTTTTCTCTCCCTTAGTGAAGACATTCGCATTTCAATCTGGGTCTCTTTTTCTGCTTTCTCTCTTGTAGTCTTTTCTCTTTCTTTGGACTGTTGGAATAAAGTATTCAAATCAATGCATCATTTGCTCACCCTGGCAGCTCCTACCATCTAGAATGATAACAGCATCCATTAGTACTGTCACAGATAAGGATCCCTTCCCCCTGTTCTCACTGCAAAACCCTTGCCAAGGGTTTACAATTTGGTGGAAAAATTAGCTTTTACCAAAACCCAGCATAAAAGCTTTCAGAAAAGCAGTGAAATGGGACGTTTGGTGGGGTTTTTTTAGGCTGATTTATTTCCATTCAGTTCCATTACAGAAGTTGCAGAAGTAGGAAAAGCAAAGATGCAGGTTCAGATTGCTCCATTTACATTTCTATAGCTCATACTCAGCTCTCATTACAAGAACCCAGCAGATAGCTCACAATGTGGACTGATGCTTTTGATAGCTGATGGAAATCACAAAGCAAGGGATAGTCTGCTTTTCTAAGTTCTCTTCACTGCATAGAACTTGCTTATTTAGATCATACAAGGCATTGTTTGTTAAATACACAATGTCAGATCACATTGCAGGATATTTTTCTTCTACCTATAGTCCAGCTTATTAAAGATATACAGGACTTAATGCACTGAAGCTTTCAAGGATCCAGAAATTTCCGGTGCATTTTCATTTTGAAAGGAAAATATTATATTCTCTTATAGTTCCTTTCAGTTAGTCACAATTTATTTCCTATTCAGCTACCTCAGCGGTAGCACAATGAAGTGGTTAAATTGCCAATAGAAACTGTACATGAGACCTGACAAAAGGAGAAAAAGAAAAAAAAAGAAGTAAAATTAAAAAAAAAAAAAAGAGAAGAGAGAAAAATTCCTGCTGTCTTTTGTGAAATAGAATAGGAAAAAAATTGGTGGGGAAAGAAATGTAATTCAAGAACCTCTGGGGTATATTGCAAAAAGCAAGAACGAAATTAAAAGCAATAAATAAATAGTTGACAATATCCCTTTTAAACCACAAAAAAAAAAGGGTTCCTATGTTCAATGCGAACATTAACAACTATTGTGTTGTCTGGATGGCTACAAAAACAGCCAACCTTTGTGAATCTGGACCTCACATCATTAGCCTTCTCCCTTTCCTGCCTCCCCGAGAAATTTCTGAACTAATTACCCACAGTGCCAGTAGAGGAATCGGGCCAAAGCACATCACAGGATTTACTTTTGGGTTCCTCACTCGTCAATTGCAAATCAGACAACAAACTGTTATGGTTTCCAAGATTAAAACTAAAAGCTACTCTTCAGCAGTACAGAGAGTCATCAGTGAGATAAAGCCCAAAGCCCCCTGGAAGACGGTCTGTGCTGTTCTGCGAAGCAGAAAGTGCTGCTACTTCACCATCGTGTCCTCTATTCCAAACTGTACATAACCCAGCAATGGCTGCCCCCCACCCCGGGGCTGCAGCCAACACCTCCACCCTCTGCTGTGCTACTGTCCCTCCTAGACAGCAGGGCTTCTTTCACTGCAGACACTCAGTTTTAGCACCTCCATCAGAGACTTAACCCATAACACACAGCAAGTGTGTTCAGGGCCATCACTCCCCCCTCCTTGGCAGATTCTGTCTTTGGGATGCTCACCACCACCTTCTGCCCTGTGCCAGTCACTCCCTGAGCACAGACCTGTGTTTTGCCTGGTTTCCACCCACCACCTTGGGTTCTCTTTTATTTCTGTTTCTAGTGAAATATTCCTGTGAATGTGATGGTGATCTGCAAGCTCCAGGCTTCCAGCATAACCAGTCCTCGCCATCCAGTCATAAGAGTGGAGATCTGACCCCAGGGTGTTAAGAAAGAAGACAAGGGCAGGTCAAACATCTAGCCTCTACTGTCCAGTGTTTCTCAGCTGCTCATCACAGAGTCCCTCTCTAGTTACTGAGGTCCCCAAGTGAATTTCCTCATGTCATGTCCCCCTCATATATGGTGACAGTAGTTGCCATCCTAATTCAAAGGTGTCTCTCCATTCTCTGGCCATCTTATAAACTGAAACTTATAAAGGCTTTCTAGCATCAAGGTCTCTACCTCTTTACCAAATATGGCAAATCAGATTATGTGTTTTCAAACAAAATTAAAACAAAAAAAGTAGCAAAAGGGATTGATATACCCTATAAGCATAAAAATAACTCCTCTCCCTGGGAAAGTGCCAGACATAGGCTAATGCTCAAAAAACAGCAGATCCTTCCCTTGCTTCTGTGTAGCACTCAGAGGCTGTAAACAACAGTTCGTGCCCTGACCCAGCCATTTACCATTTTGAAGCACAAACACAGAGGATTACCTTGCCAGCTAAAGCAGCTAAGCCTCTGACAGAGTCGAAACCTCAAGCATCAGAACACAGGTCTCAAAAGTGGGCAGATGCATCTATTTACACATGGTTGACTGCCACAGCCACAACCCCAGTTCTTGAGGCAACTTAATGCAGCAAGGGAACAGCACATACCTACAACTGCCTCTTCCCAGCTACCTATACCCCAAAAATGCCAAAAAGCCAGCAGATTTACCACTGCCTAACCATGACTCACAGGCAGTGTCCCCAGTAGACTGGGAGAAATTGGTTCAAGGGTCCTGTATTGAGTGACCTCTGTTTTTCCCTGGAAATTGAATATGCCAAGCAAGTCCCAGTATGAGAAAAGCAGCTCTGCTGGAATGCTGAAGGAAAATGATGGATAACAAGAGATAAAAGTTATTTGGGAAACTGCTGCTTTGCAACAGCTTCATGCAGTCATGATCAAATGGATTTCCTACACATTGGTTTTTCCTACATGAGTTGTTATTATTAGTAGCTGACGCCTGGAAGGCTGNACAAATGCCTTCCAAAACTAGGACAGCCTTTAAGTTCATAAAACCACAGTGCTGGCCAACACACTATTTACACTGTCCCAGAAGCAAAACATATTCCCAATGAGCGGGCCCTAGCAAAACCAAAGATATTGCAGTATGTGACCAAAAGAGAGACAGGGACATGCTGTCATGTAATCAAGAACAGCAGGCTCTAATGAAGCCACATGCTGTCACTGCTTTTAGACTACAAATAAAACTTAACCATGCTGCAGTAGAGACAGAAATCAGAGTAAACCTCTGGCCTCTATCACAAGGGATATCAGGTTAGACAACCCTGAAGAATGTCTCTACCTTTGAAATCTGTAGAGACAGGCTAGCTGAAACATTTCTTCTCCAAACACATCAACATTTTCTTCTCAACAGACTCTAGAGAAGATGAAGAGCATTTCGGGAACTCCATCTAATACAAATCACCAAAATCTTGGGTTAATTAAACTGCAGGGTGGGAGTCCAAGGCCCTTTACCCAAGATTACAGCCACTGGTGGTTTCTTAGGGCTTCTGTCAACTTCTTAATTTCTTTGCCATCATTTTTGAAGGGCTATGTTCTATTGCTGAAAACAAACAGGCACGTGAGAGAATATACACCCTTTTTCAGAGCTGTCTTCAGTCATCCTTTGGACAGAAAAATTAAGCAGAAAAAAAAAAGCACATACCCATAATTTCTTTAAAGTTGTACAGAGACTGGCTCAGCTTTTATGGGGGGAGAAGCAGAAAGAGGACATGCCAGGTCATTACATTTGGGATGTGGCTCCATTAACTGAAAGGGTATAGCAGAGAAACCCCTACAGCTGGCTCCCTGCTGGCCAGCCCACACAGATGCACAGCACTTTGCAGAGACATAAGCTCATGAACCAAAAGCACTTTGTCTTCAGTAGATCAGGTGTGTATCTATGTAAAAAAAAGAAGTCTTTTCTGTACCACTCAACTATGATCTCTCTACAACAGCATCAACATAGCCAGGCAACTTCCAGTTTCCTCCCCCAACTAGGTGTCTGCACAGGACATGCACACCCAGAAACACAGAATCAGTCTTAACGGAAACCAGAAGAACTTCATGAATAAAGAAGGAGGAAAGATCAAAGTTATGTCAGTTAAATAGCAGGGACCACAGCTATACTGCAATCCTACTTTTGCACAGCAAGCAAGTCTCTCTAATATGCATTCTCTTTAATTTCTACTCTCATATCTGTTCTTTGTTCATGGAACAAAGCCTGATCTACTTACAGATTTATACTTATATAACAATGCTGAAGTGGTGATGAGCTTTATTAGTGTATTTATTATTAACCAGGTGCACTAGAACAACCTCCACCATGAACACAACTTACCAGGATGAGGATGAATCAGTAGAACTGAATCTATGTAGGTAGAAAAGGCTGGCAGAGAGGAGGGATGTAGTGAGTCACCCACAGCACTTGTCTGAAGCAAGTTTCTGATGGATCTCTATCTACATCAGCTTTTTGGTTTTCTTTGCCTAATCCCTAGGGTTAGACAAGACCACACAAGCTACAGAAGGGATGAAGCAGTCCCTTTTGTCACTTACATAAGACACAGTTAACATCACAGTCCAAGCAGATTCCCAGGAACAGAAAACAAGGCAGCATCTCATGGTCCTCTTCCAGGACTTTGCACACTGGTTAAGCCCTAGCTCTGCCCACCACATATGTGTGTGTCACATAGGTGTTTTCCTGGACTGGGGAACACCAGATGGATGAGAGCAAACAAGGTTTCTAACATGACCAACACAAGGCCCTGTTTGGTGGGGCGCTACTGACAGCGTCTCCCTCCAGCCCTACACAGACCCTCTAAAACAGATACAACAGACTGAGCAAATTACAGAGGCAGAGAGTATCACAGAGGAGTGGAGAAGCTTCTGCACTGCAAACTTTTTAGATGTAAACCTAAAGCCTTAATCAAGAACAGGAGAGATAGCAGAGGAGTCACCCGGGCAAGTCAGAGGAGAGTGTCAAAGAATCTGTATAAATCATCATCGGGAAACAACATTTAAATACATCCCCTATGTCTTCCCCTCTTATTAACCAGCAACATTTTGATTGTCTCATTTTAAATTTGAACTTTTTAAACAAATTACAACAAAGCTTATGTGAAGTTAATCACTCCCTGTTTCCTCTGGCATTCATTGTAATAGTACTAATTACAATAAACACATTTGAAATTAATGTGCATGTCATACGCATATACCAATTGCATTCTAATTTACCTTTAACTAACATCCACAGACTAAACGTGCTTTCAATAATAAAAAGCTCTGACATAGCTTAATCAACCTTGCCTGCCAGACTGCTCCCACAGTGTTGGGAGGCCATGACAGATGAGGCTGATGGAGGGGAAAATATGCAAACCACCAGCAGCAACTTACAGAGGAAGGCCAGCTTAGCCTATGACACATGGTAAGGATGAGCCTTTTCTCTATGCTAAGCCACCTCCAGTGCCTGTGACTTTGGAAATGGACTCGCTCTTACAATTCCAAAGTGCACTGCTTGTAAGCAGGGAGGATTTCATTTTCACTAGCATGGTTGGTTTGGTCATTATCACCCACCTCCCTCTTCACAAGACACAATTTTTTCCAAACATCCATTAGCATGGCTCTGCCAGACAGGGCCACGACAAGACACAACTCCAGCAAGACAGGCAGGAACCTTCAGCAGAGTCAGAGGCCAAGCAACATTTTTGCAAACAGGAGACACCCATAGTATCCAGCATATTGACAAAAGACTGCTTAGGCTGGGCTGCTATAATTGCTGAGGTATGGGTGACCTGTCCCACAGTCAGTTTATGCACGAGTTAAACAGATCACAAATGCGTAAACAGGGACTGAGGGAAGAGCTTGAACAATTCCTGCAGGTCTAACACATTCCCTTCTCTGAGCTCTTTGTTCTGCCCCTCTGACAAAGGACATGCTCATTACAGCAAAAATAAAGAGTGCTCCTGAGCCACACAGACATAGCTTCCAAAGTTAACGTGCCAAGATGTGAAAGCCAACAGTGCTGGATTTGCAGACAGCATGCATGCCACACCTCTTTCAGAGAACAATGCCAGCCTAACCTGAGTGAGGAGCACCTGAGAAGATGACAAACTTCCACTCCTGCTCTTTCTGCTACAGGCATAACCCCACACTGAAGGAATGATGATAGAGAAGTTACTAGCTCCACCTAACACTGGTGCTTGTCTCTCTGGAGTTCAGAGGTAGCACACAGAGAGGATGCATGTCATTCAGCACTGAAGACTCACATGAAAGGTAGCAAGTGATCACAGCAGTGTAATTTGACAGCATCCCATCCTATGCATGTGCCTACAGTCAGATTTGCCCAGGCAACAAATGGGAAGGCTGAACAAACTACTGCTGAAGAACAGTTTTTACCAATTTTGATGAGCCATCAGAAAACTTACCACAACAGACTGCTAAAAATTTAGTTCAGCAGTATTATCCTGTCTCCCCAGACAACCTACAGATCTGGCTTGGTCTTAGTCCAGCATCTTTTGATGTAATCTTTCTTACAACACTTTCAATGAGCACACATATCTGTCTACAAGGTCACAGAAAGAGCAAATTTATATGAATATTGGAGAACAGTTCCATACAGGTTGATCTGAGTTCTTCTCAAGAGAATCTAACATTTGAACTTGTCCAATCAGACACTAAACCAGTGCCAAATGACCTATGAAGCTAATTCAAATTAACTGTCACATCAGAGGCTTGTATGAAGGATTTCATGAGTCAACCATGGACAAAGAATGAGTCATAGGAGATACATAGGAGATAATTTTGAAGAATGCGTAAACCTGAGAAAAAGACCAAATTGCCAATGAACAATATGCAAGTAGAAAAACATGTTCAATTTACAAAATAAGTTAATTGCTATGAATTAGTCAGACGGCTCTAGTCACATAAACACATCTATTGTGGGCTGCTGTTGCAGTCTATATGTCACAGTTGAGCAATTTGAATCTCTATTAAAGGTGTCTCTGACTTTAATGAGAGTTACTGCAATGTATATCAACAACACACTCTGGAAATATACTCTAGCAGAAAACGTAGTGCCAGAAAAATGAAGCTGCCTCAGCTTCTCCAATGGAGGACATTTCCCTGAGCACCCCTAGGTCCCAGTCCCAATGCAGGCCTCTCAGGGATGACACACACTGATCCATATCCCTCCCACAGCTCCTTAGCAGTGGAAAAGCAGAACTGCTGATTCCTATCGGCCACTGTCCACAAACTCATTGATAACTAAGAAAGGAGATGGGAAAGCCTAAGTACTTTGTCAGCTCAGAGTACACAGCCACTCCTTCCTTTGCCCCTGCAGCTGCTGAAATACCCCATATCCCCCTTCGCTCCCTAATAATTAGATCACCCCTAAAACCTTTCCACAGGGGGAAAAAAAAAAACCAAAAACCAATCAGTTCTTCTCCTGCCCATTTCAGAAAATCCTTTGTTCATATGCTTTGCTTAGCCATCAACTCACACCACCAATTCCATTTCTTAAGCCCATATCCCTCCATTTGCCTCATGAGAGGTGAGTACCCAGACAGTCCCAGAAGCACAGAAAGGGCAGAGGTTCCTGTGGCCCTGTAGCCTCCTGAACCCAAAACTGCCCCAAGCACTGAAGTCCCCCAGAGCAGGGAGCAATATTTCTGAAGGTCCAAACACAACATATGGGTTCAGCAAAGACAGGCAACTTCCAACATTTGGAACACACTTGCTATTTCTCTTTTCCCAGTTCTAGGTCATGCAATAAATCCTATCACTGATTGATGCATAAGTTCTCTGCAGCACTAACTTTTTTGGGGGATACATAAAGGCACAATTACACATTACAGTCTCTCTGGCTGCAAATCCCACTCGAGGTTCATGCTGTGTTCACTCCTACCCTCTGCATGGTAACCTATCTTCTCCACAGACACTCCTGGAACCAAGTTTAGATTTAGGTTCCACTCATTCTCCCCTCCTTTCAAGTTTTGCTTTTGGTCTTATTGCCAGCAATTCATGACAAGTACAGTCCCACAAACACTGGCATTAACACAACTGCAAGGAACAACATCCAGAGATGAGGATTTCAAAAAACGCAGGAATCTCCTAAGCATTGTAACATCATACACACTTCCATGCTTCTGAGCCTTTTTGGATCTAACCCTGCCTAACCCGAGTCTTCTTAGAAGAAAACCAAGTCTTCTTAGAAGAAACACAAGCCCAAATAATGAAATAGATTATTACAATGGGTCATGTTTACACGGCTGAACAAACTAGCCTAACTTCCAAATGTGCCTTTATTTTCTTATACGGTTTTTGTCAACCTGTGAGTATAGGGATGGATGTGTGTGCACAATGGTAGTTTTTTTCTTTAACTTTTAGTCATATTTAGTGCTACACAGTTCATTGGCTGGTACTCAGTCTTCTGTCAAGCAGTTTGTAAAAGAACTCTTTTAATTAATTAACTTCTTAAAGCTGCCAGTCACTGACCCCAGTTCTGCCAAGTATATTATCTGTCTCATGATAAAGCACATAGGTTTTATGACTGCCTGCAGTCACATTAGAGCCAGAGCAACATCTCCCTGCAGGATGAAAGTAAAATAAAGCCTCTCAAGTAATGCCTCTCTGCCAACATTGGCACCCATCTCCTATGAGACTCACCAACCAATCTAGTATTGGATCCCATACTTATAACCAACCCTTAAATCCCAAATAGGTAACAAAGCAGCTAGTTAAAGGCCCCCATGATTCACTGATAGGAAATGTAGACAGCATTTAATATCCTACGTCTGCTAACAGACCAAGTCATGCATAATGCCAAATGGATCAGTTTTAACAGCACTGCTTGAAATGCAGAACATTTAGTCAGACTGGAATGGACTTAATAGCTACTGACACACAGGAGGGAAAAGTATTTATACCTTTTTGGACCAGGTGCTCAAACTTTCCCATCTGATAACCATACAACTCTGAGTATGACTAAAAGTCAGTTCCAAGTGCAGCTGACATAACAGTAGTCATTATAAGCTTCCTGCCCTAAAAAGGTCTGGAAGTAGATCTTCATGAGGCTGGGAAAGCTGAAAAATACCTGATAAGGCACAGAAAACTGAAAGGAAACTCATCAACCCCACCACACACATTAAAAAAGTAGAAGCACATCCACGACCACCAAAGCATTTGTATAAGCCCAGAGCAACACTTACTGGAATCTAAAGAGCTGATCTGCATTTAACCAGCTCTGACCCAGGCTGCAAGTGAAGCACAGCTGCTAAATTGTTACCCTCAAACTCCCAAGTGCTCTACTAGTTTTCCTTACAGTCTGTGCTGGATCATGACAGGCAGGCTGAGGAGAGTGAAAAAAACTACCTGTGGTGACCAGAAATGACTTGTAAACAATTTTCATGAGTGCTCCAAATTTCAAGTAATCATACACCACAATGCAGCAGCACCATTTCGGCCTGAAAGACTTCATTCCTTTTAGCCTCTGATGAGACCTAGAGGAATGGGATTTTCAGGAAATGTTTCTCTTTTCTCTCTCTCTCTCTTTTTTTTTTTTTTTTTTGGCCATCTCTCCATTTCCATCAGTTCTTGGCTACTTAGCACTAAGAGATTGCTACTTTTTGAGACAGAGCATATCCCCAGTCAGTGGGGAACAGCAAGGCGATCTCATTCAGAGATGTTTCATTTTAAAAAGCATTAGAGCTATAGGATAGATAGATCTATAAAGGTAGACAGGGAGAATAAGCTTTGAAATATAAGTACAACATAACTAAACAGCAAAAAATGTCTGGTCAGTGCAAAAATAATCCAAGGGTTGGTTATGAAATCACTCTGATATAGCACAAACCCAAGCTGCTGGCAGAGACAGTAGTCCTATGCCAGTTCACCATGTTCATTCCCACTGCAAACATTGTGCCAGTCCTGATGAGTGATAAATTCCAGGGGAGGAAAAGATAACTGAAAACTACACAGACAAGCTTGGGGTTTTTGAGTTCCCCACATGATGGATCAGCTACCTAGCCTGGCTGATGCTGTGCCAACTGCAGTGCTGGCCCAAGGGAGGCCAAGGGAACAGGCTGCAGCACAGCCAAACACAACAGGCTCTGCTGGCAGCAGATAAACAGGTAATCAAATGGAATCATAGTGTGTCTGCAGTCTTTTAACTTTTCCATTTAAGAAATGTTCCTGTCATGGAGCCTTCTACTAAATTGTTCATAATATTCCTGACTGCACTATTCTGCAAGATGGAAATGCTATTACTGTCACGTTACCACCTTGTAACCAACAGAACTAAAATCCAGTCTGTGATAAAACACTCCCAGGTAAACACTGAATTCAAATAACTGGAGTTTTGCCGAAGTTTAGTAAATACATTGCTTTGAGACACTATTAAGTATAATGGAGTGACAATGGGACAGCACTATTCATTCTGCTTTCAGGTCTTTTGCTGTAATGCTTTATAAATATATTTGCTCAAACCTAAGAAGTTTTATGTGAAGGATTTCTAAAAGGGGTACAATGTTTAATACACTGACAGACAAGCTGCTGGAAGAACTAAGGTTAGAGAAAGTTGAAGTAATCAATAAGTGGGAGGAGTTATAAAGCACAGAAACCACTTAGAAACACTTCAGTACCTAAACATCAGAGCTTTGTCAATAATTATCCTTCCAAACATTTTTCTAATAGCTTATTCCTTTTACCAAAAGCAAACACTTCCCTGCCCTTTTGATCTAAACATTTTTTCGTTTTTCAAGACCTGAAAAACCAAAGTGGTTTCCTCCAACTGAACACAAAAGAACACCTTTGTACATAGTATTTTTAAGAAAACAACCACAAATAAAACACACACACAAAACCCAAAATAAATGAAAAACAAACAAACAAGACCAAAACAACAACCCACACTAAAAAAACCTAGAGCATTTCCAAGAAGACTTCCTCACACTTTCTTAAGTGTAACTGGGCAAAGAATTTAACAAAAAGAAGGAAGAAGCAGCAAATAACTCAAACCCATAGGAATCGTTGGTGAAATGATTGTATATTTAGCAATATGGCCTTTTAAAGTCCCTTCTGCCCTGCAGACAAAGAGCTTCTTTTTAACAGGGATGGGGGGGGAGAGAGAGAAAAAGAAGAAATAATCCACATGAATTCCTCCCTACCTGGCTCAACTATCAACTGCAGGACAATACAAAGAGTAAAAAAACTATAATCTCTTAATAGTAAGGAGGATTGCAAACCATAAAGCTTCCCATAAAGCAGTGTGGGGTCTTTGTTTATCTTATATCTGAAAAATCGGAAAAAAATAAAAATAAAAATAAAAATAAAAATAAAAATAAAAATAAAAATAAAAATAAAATAAATAAAAAAAAAAAAAAAAAAAAACACATAAGTCCCAAGATCATACATGACCAATGTCTAATCACCAAAACACTGAACTTCTCAGACCAGCAAGGACCCAAATTCCATTTGCATTTCTTCTTTTTCTTTCCAAAGGGGGAAGGTGAGTAGGAGGAGGCAAGACCTGCTGCTGGCTTCATAACAAGACAACAGCAAGAGGCAAGAGAAACAAATACAAACCTTCATTAACTATCCCTGGCTGCTCCCATTCCAGGTCCAGGGAATAAGGCACCATACAATGCCATCTACACTGATGGGAGCATTCATTCCATCAAATCTTTGGATACTAGGTGGAGAGTCAAAGCCTGCAATATTACAAAATTTTCTGGAGAAACAACCTCCCCAACTGGCAGGAAATTAATCACGTTCCCTCATGCCTTTCCACCTTCCTGAGGACTGCAGTGTGTAATTGGGAGTGTGCATGAAGGGTTGTGGAACAATGGGACAAGGCAAGGAGCCATCATCTTCTCAGAAAGGCACACATCAAGGACACCAAGTGAACTGTACTTGCAGTGCTCTCCTTTTCTGTCATTACTCCATCAGATAGGAATGACAGAGCCACACAGCTCTATCCACACTCGAAAGAATATAACTCAAGCACCTGCTGCTTCAGGGACCCAGAGTAGGAACTGAGCTCTTCCATATAATCCCCTTCTCCCAACCACCACCAAAGTAGAATCAACAAAGCACAGGTACAAGATCAGGTGGTGGTGAATGGGTGTCCATATTTACTTTTCACTTGGACTTTGGCATCTGAACCCATCACTCCAAGCAGAGGGCTCTGGGTTCCAAGGACTGCAAATATGTGTGGTCGTGCACACTCATGTGTGTCTTGTACCTGGCTAAAAAACAAAAAATGAAACAAAAAACAAGCACAAACAGAAAAAGACTCAAACAAACAACCTCTGAAAGCAACACAAACAACAGTTTCTGTCATTCTGAATTTATCCATCACTCTTTAGGAAGGATTTAGATATGTCTCTCAAGAACTCTTTGTAGATCTGTTGCTTAAATATGGCTAAAGCCTCGCTTTCAACAGCCAACTGACCCAACATCTTCTGTCACTGGAGACAAGAATTTCATGGTAGTCTCCAGGATCCCATCCTTCCTCCACAGTTCACCCTGAAGGCAGGCCATTTCTACTTTTCTCCACGTAGTAAAATGTGTCTCAGTACATGCTTTCATTTCTGTGCAGTCAAGATCAACATCTACGATCACAAGGGAATTGCTAAAATCTCCCTGAAAACATTTCCTTTTCATCTCCTTTTTCCATCTCTTGCTGCTATTAACCACCTTTATGTCGGTGATACCTCTTGTTGACAGCTCATCAGAATAAAATGTCTGTAGTTTATTAGAGCTGGGATGATTGTGAGCTTTAGGGAACAGGGGCAAGATTGGTAACCTTCAGGAAACAAAAAGGCCATAGGAAGACAACCTTATCTTGTAGCATATGTAAAAATTCAAAGTGTAAACACATCAGAAAAGTATCACCTAAGTGCACTGGTGCAAGCAAAGAGGAATGAATAGCCAAGCAGGAACCTGCTGGCTGTAGCAGGACAGGAGCCAGTCAGTAGAATCTCTGGAATCTCAAACAATCTATATGGGTCATACAGAATAATCATCTCATTAAGTTTCTACAAATCACTAATTTCCACCGAGTGTCAAGGTTAACAAGGTTCCCGTTAATATCAGTGATTTGGCACAGAGAATCATCCACCATCCACATTACTGAAACATGCAAGAAATAAGATGTGAATGCCTCCTTTTCCCTCACTCCTACCATTAGGCAATCCCTACCCTATATGCAAGCTGTAACTACAGCTGCTCAGAAGTTTCTGACAGATTTCCTGCAGAAAAAACACCAAATGAATGTGTTTTGCAGAAGCACATTCATTTCAGTGAGCCTTCTGCTGAAATGTAAGCCATCCTTCCCAGTCCTCAGCCAACTGCCAGGAGAAATCAACTGTGATGTGGCACAATGCAAAGTGCATGACGCAGCTGAGTCTTCGGACCTCGAACTATTGAGGCTTCCAACATGCACAGCTCTCTAGGCAGCATCTCCATTAACCTGGCAAAATCCATACATGTTAAAGCCTTGAAAGAGTCACATCAGCAACTCTGTGCAACTTCTAACCCAGTGCAACCTGGAAAATGAAGGTACTGCAAGTCCTCATGCAACTACGTGGCAGGGCTTCCCCAGAGCTCAGACTTCCTCACACAGTAATGCAGAAATACTCCTCCTGAAAAATTAGTACCAACAGCACTATAAAGGATTTCAGAGCAGTCCCTGGAAAGCTTTTTTTAATCTCATGTTTACACTCTCTTTATTAATCATGTTTATTCTCACAAAGTCTGAAGAATCAAGTATTCAGGCTCTTTACATCAGAGATTATGTTGGATGTAGTTGGAGCAAGTAGGTAGACTCATAAGTAACATATCTCATTCTTATGCAGATATTTTCACAAACAAAAAGATGAAATATAGAACACTCCCAAGATGGCAACAGAATGGTTCCTAAAGCACTACGTTTTTCTAACTTCTCTAGAAGCATCAGTTAGTTTAACAGCAATAAAAGTAGACAATAAAATCCAGCTTTTAGGATTCCCAGTCGCCAAAGTCCCCAAACAAAAGAATTTCCTTCTTTGCTTATTTTAGTGCAAACACATTTTGGTTTGTAGTCCCTAGAAAGAGGCATTTACAGCACACTACCAGACTAGCTGTATTCCAGAATTTCCAGGGTGAACAGTACTGTCACAGTTGCTTCCTCACACCTCTGTGGTCAGTTAATAAACCACTTAAACTAGCTCAGTTGGATAGAGCATGGTGTTAATAACACCAAAGATGTGGGTTTGATCCCTGTATGGGCCATTCACCTAAGAGCTGGACTCGATGATCCTTTTGGGTCCCTTCCAACTCTGTGATTCTGTGACACTTTCCAAACTTGAAGTCAAAGGAGCATTCTCAACTCTGCCACATCTTCAGTTACCATGAAGCAGCCATGTCAAACTGACAGACTCATTTAAATGATCACCAGGGTTCCACAAGCAGTTACTGTACTTTGGAGACCACCATTGTTTGGCAGATGAGTTTGGAAAATACAAAAGGAAGTTGGCTAAACGTTACGCCAATGTTAATTAGTTAATAAAAGAACCTGTTTGACTTCATGGTGAGTTAAGGCAAGCTTGCTCCATCAAAAATCAATTACCTTGACTCTGCTGAGGGACAGTAGCTCTTTAAATCATTCAATTCTCATTGTAAGACCACATCTTATAACCTCAGAAGCCTCAGTGTTCAATAACCAAATCCTTTGCTAACTCAAAGATCATGAAAATTGTCTTCCTCTGGGGAACTATTACAACAAATCAGCAAGAATATAACTATACCACTATCTTCTAGAATAGGAGAAATCAGAACTTTTTAAACTGGTATCTCTGAGACTCTTTCATGCTGTCTTCTCTTCTTGCAGCTGCTTGATCCCTGTGTGTACAGTAGAATCCAAATGGTCACAGAGAATTGCAAGATAATGACAAGAGTAGGCAGTCACCAATTTGTGATAGCATTAATGTCATAAGCCCCCTGTTACTAGCAAATAGAGAAAAAAAACCCAGTGTTCAGTACTTCATTAAATTTTCCTGGTTTGAGATTTTGTTTTATTTTTAACTTGCCACACATCAGGGTATCAACACTTCCCACTCTGGCAGGGGCTGGGGCACCTGCCCCCTCCCTCTGTGCTGACCTTGCAGGTTTACCAGTTTTTTGGGAAGCTCTTCACAGTCTCCCAGTGCTATCCTTTGCTCAGAGTACATCTACCGAGCAGTTCACCTCAGGGACTTTCAGGCATAAAAGCTAACCAGTAACTTGCACCATAACAGGCACAAACATTTGGAGAACTAGCCTAAATTCATCCATAGCACTCCTAGTGGAAAATCTCATCAAGTTCACAGAATCACAGAATATGCAGATCTGGTAGGGGACCCACAAGGATCATGGAGTCCAACTCTTAGCCCTGCACAGGACCATCTCCAAGAGTCACACCATGGTCCTGAGAGTATCATCCAAACACTTCTTGAACTCTGTCAGCCTTGGTGCTGTGACCACTGCCCTGGGGAGCCTGTTCCAGTGCTCAGCCACTCTCTGGTGTGAAGAACCTTTTTCTAATATCCAGTCTAAACCTCCCTTGACACAACTTCAGGCTATTCCCTGTCACTAGTCACCACAGAGAAGAGATCAGTGCCTGCCCCTCTTCTTCCGCTCACGAGGAAGTTGTAACTGCGATGAGGTGTCCTCTCAGTCTCCTTTCTCCTGGCTTAACAGACCAAGTGACCTCAATTGCTCCTCATACAGCTTCCCCTCAAGGCCCTTCACCATTTCTGTTGCCCTCCTTTGGATGGTCTCTAATAATATCTTTCTTATATTGTGATGCCCAAAACTGCACACAATATTCAAGGTGAGGCCTCACCAGTGCAGAGTAGAACAGGACTATCACTTCTCTCGACTGGCTGGTGATGCTTTGCCTGATGCTTTTGTTGACCTTTATCTCATTCCCAAAAGCTTACTCTTGACGATGGATCCTGGGTGATTACACCAAGCTGCTTTCCTTCCTCTCTTCCTAGTCTCTTGCTTTGCACAGAGGCTTTCCTTCCTTTTGCATCCCTCTGCCTATCTGCGGAGCCAAGGTGCAGCTGCCAGAGCAGAACCCCCTCAGATCTTCTGGTTAGCAATTTTCCATGGTTTGCAACAGGGAAATCAACACGTGCGCAAACCCCACTCCACTCACCAGCACCAACTCTGCATGGAGTTGAAAATGGGCTTTGACTCTGCCCCATTTGTCAAACAGCACTTCACCCTAAAAACCACGAGAAGCAGCAAAAAAATTTAGCTGCTGTTTGCCAGGGTACTTAAGATGGTTTGTTACAGTCCTATCCAGTAAAAGTCCAGCTTGAGATGGACATGACAGTGGAACACACACAGCTGGGGAAAGGTGAGCTAAGTCCGTGCAATAAGCTTGAGATGATAGAAGCTCTTGGGTCCTCCTTCCAAAAGGGACAGTTTAAGATGCAACTTTCATTCTCTAGGAAATCTACTTACAGAGCAAACACTAAGGCAGGAGTACTATATTCTCCATGTCTACTCCACAACACCTCCAAAGCTATATTCTCTTTCCTCTTATCCTTCAAGCTGAATCCTTCAAGGCATTAAGCTGACATCTGTGTAGCCCCTGAACGGTCTATGCAGCATTGTGTAGAAGCATTATGGCTTCTCAAGAGAAATGAGGCACTGTCATACCACAAGCTGGAATGGCACTGACAGCTTATTGAATCCAGGGGTTTACACTGCTCCATCCAAAAACCATTCTTAGCTGGAAGTTTGATTTGAAGCAAAGCTGACTGACAATTTTTGCCCCAACTGTCAGACCTTGATGCTGTCTCAATATCCAGAAGATGTGAGCCATCAGATATGAGACTTCTCCAACCTGCCTGCATCCTCTTTTAAGAGACCCCCATCACCCACGTTATCAGAAAGGCCTTCCCTGGCATCCCAGCAGTCCCCACCAAGCACAGCAGTCAGGCCTGCCAGCAAGCCACCAACGAGCATCTGTTACTTTCCAATGTCCCTTGCTATTGGCACACTACCCTGTTCAGATGCCTTGATGTACAAGTCCAGATTCTGCTAAGAGCAAGAAGGATTCAACTAAGGCAAAAGATTTGGTTGAGGATAGATCACTAGCCTCTTGTAGGAACACCTGTTTAAAAGAAAGAAGATAATTCACCTAATGTCAGCTGCTTTAAAAGAAACATAAGGAAGGACACTCTGCATCAGAACAAGGGTCCATTTAACCCACTATCCCGCTTTGCAACAGTGGTCACTAGTGACACCAAAGGAAGAATGAGGTCAGGATAAGCATATATAGCATTAACCCTAATACTCTCACAGTATTTAATTTTCATCTGAAGAGAGTATTTTAGTTCTTTCTGGTGACCAAGGCTACAACAGACCAGCATGACAATTTACTACAGCTGAACAAAAAAAACCCCAGAGTTTCTACCTGTAGTGACTTTGTTTTCAAGACCAAAAATGCCACGAGATTTCCTTGACTCTTTGCACAGGTCCTAAAGGACAAGCTGGCTTATCACATTATCTCCAGAAAGTAAAGTATAGTCTTCCAGTCTTACAAGAACTGATGCTCTGTGTCTCCACCTTGTCCAAACCAGATAATGAAAAAACATTATACATCTACATAGATCTGACATGCCATCTATCTGTAAAAAAATGCTGCTGGCTCACATCTGTTTAAAGATCCATTTGAGCTTTTCCATCTATCTAGTGCTTTGAAATCATAGGGTACAGACAGGTCAATTATGAACAATTAAGTTACCACACATAAGAAATTACTGTTTCTCAGATGAGCAAAGGTAATTGGCCATCTGCACACTCACAGCCTAGTCCCAATGGCCAAGAAAATTGGCTTAACTTGTATTTTGTTGTAACACATTTTGCTACCTACTTGCAAGGGAGTAAAAGAACAACCATGATCAGTTACCACAGTGCAAGGCATCTGTTGTTATCCGTGATTTAAGAAGATACCCACAAGTTATCTATTCACCACCGTGGTGAAACCTCTAGAGTTTGTCAGTGTTACTTAGCTTCACGTCAGCAAACAACTCACACTTCGGAAAAAAAAACCAGTTTCATTCAAAACAGAAGCAAAGACCTTGGTATTTATGTAAAGACATAGAGGAGAAATGCAGCAGGGAAAAAACAAACAGAATTACTTGCTAATTGCTCCTTCTCCAGATAATTAATCCAGAAGCATACCTGAAATTATGCATTTTCTTCCTAAAACACAGAAATTGAGCACATGAATAACTTGAGTTTTATGGCAAAAGAGACTTCCAGCTTTACTTGCTTGCTGTAAATTACCAGGGGAAAACAAATTCACATAACTGAAGAAAATGACCATAAAACAACCACACTACACTTGATTCCAAGATGAGATAGGAGCAGGGGGAAACATCCTCTGAAATACTGGATTTGTATTATTTGAGGATCAGCTCTAATCCCAAGAGGGTAAATGGGTCACAGCAAAACATGAGAAGAACCAACTCTACAAAATTCATCACTCAATAACATCCTGCCTTTGGCGCACATTAATCAGTCTGTGATGAGAGCTGGGGAAGAGGCAGAGAGGGCATGTGGTTGCTATGGAGTTAAAGGCTTGAAGGAGATAAAGGGAAACGGCACAACTCCATAGAACACAGTTAACTCTTAAACTGCCTCTATCTAAACACCTTTCTGGCCAGCCAAATTCATGAATACCTGTTCTAAGAGAAACCTTTTAAACAGCCAAGAGTTCCCAGTCCAACGGCCAAAATCCACCAAGAAAGAGTAGTTGCTCCACACTAAAAAACAGCTGAGACTGGCAAACAACAGCCAGATGCTACAGAAGCTGAGTAAGGGTTGAGGGATTAGAGGATGGAGATGGACAAGGAGGGAGGACCATGCTTTGGAGCATACAATCTCTGCCAATGGTCTTCATAGTTTAATACTTTGATCTGTCACACACAAGGGAGCAAAAGTAACTGCTAGAGAACCATGCAGAGATTGAGTTGCCCCCAGACAACAGATAGGGGCATCACCATAAAATTTAAGGCATCTGTGGTTCAGGAATCTATCTGAACAGCTGGAAATGCACTGAAGTTCTAAGAAGCCCAGGCACATACCTTCCTCAAGGAAACACACCTTGAAATGTTTGGACTTTTTCTCCCCCATAACGTCATTCAAAACTATTGGAAAAAGCCATCCCACTTGCTGATGTGAGTGCAAAGAGTCACATATAGGCAAGGGTTGGGATGAGGCTGGCACTGGACATGCTTCTTGCACAGTTTGGTTCCACAACTAAACAAGGAAGAGCTTCTTGGAAGACAATTTCCTGAAGCAAAAAGTTTAGGAGTGGGAATACGGTTCTGGCAGACTAGGCAGATGAGGTAAAAAATCCTGAAGACAGTGCCAGACATGTTGGAGCTGATGACTGAAGTCATAAAGCACATTTCACAGATAATCCAAGCAGCTACTTCCAGATTATAAGAAGCTGCTGCACTTCCAACTCCCTGCAGAGTTTCCTGGCAGGGGGTGTCTGTGTGTGTATATATATAAATATCTGTAGATAATCAGCAAAGTTTCTATTTTCTCCTGCCTACTTAAGGGAGTCTTTTAGTTTGCATCCTCCTACACTGCTATTTTTACCTGCTTCTAATCAGTGTGTTCTTAAACATTGAGAGGCTCAAAGAAGAGCAGTTCAACTCCTACAGTGCACAGCCCACAACACACTGAGTAATACCTGGATGGAAGCTCTTCTCCCAGCACCCAAGATATGCCTTGCAGAGCGCTGGGGAGAGCTGGTGGGCAAGGTTTGAAGGATCTCCTCCCATTCACAGGATGCTGAGCTTGAACTGAAGGCTCTTTGAGCAGGGATCATTAGCACTGTAAGGAGTTAAGCAGAGAGGACTGGATTCGAAGTCAGATTTTTAAACTACTGATATAGTGAACAATAATACTAAAAATAACCACAAAAGCTGGGTAAACTCATATACTACATTATTTTCTTCTCTACTTTTTATCTCCTCTCACCATAAAGCTTTCAGTTTTCACTTCACTTCCAGTTTGCCAGACCCAAACATGCTTGATTTCAGCCTCAGAGTAGGCATTAACCTGTGGATAAAATTCTCAAAGGACCAGTCCTTGTGAGGAGCTCCTGAGATTACAGTAACAAAGGGTCCAAAAACACCAGGTAGATGGCATCAAATCCTGATGCCAGATGACAGCTCATTGATCAGTGGGCTGCACTCTCGATTCTTCTAAAGGCCTTATCTAGTGGGGCTGTTCTCAAATGTGCAACACCACAGAGGTGGGTGTGTTTGTATGGGCTACAGGGACATCCCCTGTGCCAGCACAAACACTGATCACAGTTTGTCTCTACTCATCCATTGAGCAGCCTTGCTCTGAAAGCACATACTAAATTCTTTCTTGATTTTCAAGAACAGGCAGCTCATCCTTTGAAATAATAATTAAGTCACCTGATTTTGCAAGTAATTTCCTTCTTTGCAGCAGCATTAAAAAAAGAAAAAATTCCACTAAGACAAAAAATACCAAGGGCCAAAATTCCAAGTCATACATAACACAGAACCAGCTGCAGTGCCCCAAAACCCAACCATACCTAAAGTCATTAGAGACAGTTCCAATTATTTATGAAATGTTGCCAGCAAGAACAGGTTACTAACTGGCCATGAGTATCCTGTTTGAGGAAAACGGCATGTTGGTCTTCAGGAGAATGATCTAAGCAAGTCTCAGCTTCCTGTCAACACGTACTATTTAAACCTCTGACATTTTAAAACTTGACCCTATGGATAGATTGTAGGCAGTTCAATATAAACATTCAGCATATGATACTTGATATTTAAAGTCCCTAGCTCAGATTATAAGTGTTGACAGATTTATCTATGACTGCAGTGGAGAGTATCTGTCCTCCTATTTAAAATTTCAGCATTTTCCCCAATTTTGTGAACCTTTATCACACAATTTATAAAGTTGCTCAAAATAAAAACATTTTTTCCAACACTAAACAACCAAAAAAACAATCAAAGCAACTTCCTACTCAAAGTCATTTCCTAAAAAAATCATAGAGTACTGTCATAAAGTCCCTTGATTAAAACTGAAACTTTCAAGAAATTTTCAATTTTCTTGGAGAATTGATTGAAAACCACATCAATAGTAATTCTGTAATCACTCTCCTCTCCCATGAGTCTTACACAGACTCACGGTATTGATTTTATTCTCACTTTAAAACTAGAAGTACATGCGGTTGAAATCTTTAAGTAAAAATTCTTACTCAATTGAACATTTGTCATAAAACTAGTAAACAACAATGTGAAATATTAAAAATAATTTTTAGTAGGACTAATATTTTTCAATGACATCAACTAAACATGAAAAAAATACTTTTGAAAGCAAAGTCACAATAGACAATATATTAATAAGGCATTTCAATAGATTTCCATTCTGCATTCCTCCTTTTTTTTCTTTCTTTTTCCAGCTGCAAAAAGAGTACAAGCAAATTTGGGGAAAATATTTTGGTATAAATTTTTAACAGTTTCCTGACAAAATATTAACATTCCTTACTGCAGTTTACTTCCTATGAGCATCAACACCAGCAATCAATAGAACACAACCAAGGAAGCTCAAGTTCACCCATCGCTCTCTTTTGTGAAATAAAACAAAGACAGTAGGCTGTACACTTCAAACTCTCTACAGACTGCACTCCATTAGTATTTATTTAAGTAATAGCAGGATAACACCATTGAAAGAGGGTGCTTAAATTAGAAGGAAATAGATTAGAAGTAGCACAGGTCACACTGCAATCCTCTGTAACCTTTTCATACTCTGCATTCAGGGCTTGCTGTAGCTCTACCACAGATAAAGGAAACCGCACAAGGACAGAGCCATGCCCCGGCATCTGATCCAGATCAGACTCAGCTGGATACACACAAAGGAGGGGCTGGTCCTTTCCCCTCTTCCTAAGCAATTCATGCCTGGAAACAAACCATTTTCCCTCTACATTCCTACCATCCCAGTCTAAGCAGGAAAAACAGCAAGGAAGAATCACTTTTTTTTTCAGTCACATTCACAGTAACATGCATAAAGCAAACAAGACATTGCCTGGAAATTCCGAAAAAATGGATGCTATCTTTTCTGAGACAATCACCACATAAATGCATTTCACAGCCTAATGCTACAACACAAGTGACAGCTAAAGAAAGATAAGTCAATTCCTGTTTATTTTTAGAGAGAACAAGGCTTCAGACCAAGCCTTTGGTGGTCACAACTACATCACAGTCTCTTGCAGTGATAAGCAAAATCTGTCTTCTAGCATGTGGAAGCAGGCAGCCAATGTCTGGTGGCAAAACTTAAGCAACAAGCACCAGAAACAAGAGTGCAAATAAGCAAGAGGGAAGCATTTGCTATCTGGAGCAGTTACAGGGGTCAAGGCTGGTGTGCTCACTCAGCACATCATCTGCTTAGATCCTTCTATTCATAGTCAAGATAGATTATATACAACTTCTATGATTCTATGAAAAATAATTAACCTATTTATTACCATCAGTTCTCTCTGGGAACCACCTGCACAGAAGTAAAAGTTTTGTTTACTACAAAGTTTTGTCTCTTTGATCTGAAGTGATTTTCTTCCTCACAATAGATTATTATACTCTGCAAAGCCAATGAGACAAATCTAAATATCTATGTCATTCCTCTGTGCAATCATTGGGGCATGTGTCTGACACCATCAGAGAAACATCTCTGAGGTTAAACAGGGCATGAGCTTCAAGATTTCTCCCATGATAATTTGTAGTAAAAGAAGTTCCTGCTCCTGAGTAGATTTTGATGTCTCTCTGCCAATGTAGTTATTTGGAGCTTGGGACTGTGGGGGGAAAAAACAAACTTAGAGGACTATGGCTTCACCATGGATGAACATTTAATCATGCAAACCAAAGGCAGGTCACAGAACCACATTCCTCCCTCAGACTTGAAAATTCTTGGTGGAAGATAGTGGCCCAAAAATTGCCAACATGGCGAGTCTTGATCTGGGCACTACCTTCTGTAGCACTACTGGACTCAGTCCTCACTGTCACTTGGCCTCTGTACTCCCATCTTCCAGCTTGGCTCCCAACTGTTTCATGTCCCTGAACCATCCAATCACTACTACCTTCCCTTCTCCCTTTACCTCTCCACTTGTCTCACCAGAAGGTGGCAGAGATCATTAGCACAGTCAGGAAGGAAATTTTCCTTTCCTCTTTCCATTGTGCTTTCTTTCTTGGTGTGCTGGTTTAAAGGTAAACCAGCAGGGGAAATGAACTCAACTCAAAAGAGAGATTATAAATCAGAATAACAACTTAATAAAATAATACAATAAGTATGATTATACAGACAAACAATTGGTTTTAACCCACAAAACCCAAATATATAACCCAGCACCCTGAGGCATGAACAGAGTGGTGTTCTTTGGGCCCCCTGAGTCCAAAGGGAAAAGGAGAGGGGAAAACCTGTTGGTGAGAGTGCTGTTGCAGTCTGGTCAAGAGTGGTGATTGCAGTCCGGTCGAGAGTGATGGTTGCAGTCTGGTTGAAAAGTGGTGGTTGCAGTCCAGTCGAGAGCGGTGAGCTGCAGTCCAGTCGAGAGTGGTGGTCTCAGTCTGGTTGAGAGCAGTGGTCTGCAGTCTTCCTCTGGATCCCACAAGTGGTTAAAAAGGTCCCAAGACTCCAAGATTATATATCCTCCAGTTCAGGCAGGAACGCTCCCTCCCTGGGGGGGGGGGTGTCCTTAATGGGCGTGAGGACAAGAGCAACTCCTATCTTGCAGGCATCTTAGCACCTAGTTTATAGCCTGAGGAATCAGGCTCTATGTGCAGATGGTGTAAATGGTTCATTGATAACAGTTTCTGGGAAATGGCATGGAAGGCTATAGAATACACAGTTTTGGGTTACATCCATCCAGTGATGAACTGGTCTCAGCTGTCCTAACTAGGACACTTGGCTAAATACCCAAAGGAATTTGAAGTCAGCTCTAGCCCCTGACTGAACCATCAGCTAACCCTCCAAAGAACCTGCCACCTCTCACCCCTGCAGCATTCTACCAGCCTCACTCAAATCCCCCAGTGATGCAGGCCAGCCTCTCACCACCAGCCAGGGAGCCAAGCTGAGTGCTTTGATTCTTCCCTAGACACTGCTTTGAGGCAGATCAACTAACCAGGTAGAAGAAATCTCTGGGGAAGCTCCAAGGACCCTGCCATTTTCCCTCACTGCCAGCTCCTTGGACCATGGCTAGAGACAACATAGCACAGACAGAATAAGAACCTGGATTAAACATGACATGTGGATGGCAGGAGTCATTGGATGCAACTGCCCTCTCAACCCCAAACAGTGGTATATTATCAACACCCTTCTGGCTACAGATACAAAGCACAGCACCATAAGGGCTGCCTTGGCAAAAGTTCACTCCATCCCAGCCAGATCCAATACAGCGTCTTTAGCTGCAGACTCATGATTCAGATCTTTCAGTGTGCTTTAGGATACACCTAAATATCCAGAAATTCATCCTTTGGATAGATGGTTTCAACTGGAAAATCAAATAAACTAGGAAAGATACTGGGAAGAGGAGGAAAACACAGTGGTTGCCAGTAATTAACTAACATGTCTTGTGAGCCTTAACTCAGCTGCTTGGTAACCCAGAAAGTCACCCAAGAGAGCAAGGGGCAATTGGACAAGTGGCTTAACTGGATGCTTCCAGAGCAGTAGCTTTAGGTGGGTAAGGGAAATCTTTGGTGTATTCCCACACCTTCACCATCCTACACCAGTGTTACAGGCCCCAAAGAAGTCCAGGTAGAATTTAGATAACTTCTACTCAATTTGAAGGGAACAGTGGAGAAACAATTGCTCAAATTAAGAAAGATGGACTTTTATATTCATGCTACTTTTGCCCTTCATTTGTTGTGCCCACATCAGTAAATAAAACAGGTCAGGGCCCATTTTCTGCTCCAGAGACCACTTGGCACTTGGTCTGTGTCTATTTAGCTAAACTTCCTTTCTCCCCAAGACGAGGTGCCAAAAGGAAGCATTCTTGGGCTACTCTATCCCCTAAACCAGGACTGAGTTTGTCCGAAAATGTTCATTGGCAAGGGACACAGCCATGCTGGGGGACATCAATGGCAAAACCATCACACTCCCACATCAGGCCAAGCATTCAGGAGCAGTCAAAATCCAGGAACATCCTGGGTGTCATACGAAATGAAACAGGTAAGGCACATCCCTGCTGAGGTGAGCCCTTGGGTCCCACAGTCAGAATTTGCCATCATTCACAGGGCCACAGCCACAAATTGAATGGAGCAGAGTCACTGGCTGGAAGTCAAACCTTTGACAGACCTGTACTAGTGGCAGAAAATCTAGTCCAGAGAGATTAAAGTTCTCTGCCCATCTTTCTTTGGCAATAACCTCCAAGAGGTGGATGAAGTGTACAAATCTGCTATTGACAGTAGGGAAGGTGTTTTGTAAAAGCAGCAGCAGTCTAGGTCAGCCCTGTCCCTGGCTTTCCCACACACCTTTCCCTCTAACTGCTGTCTTTCCAGTACAAGAAACCTGTCTTTGCAAATAGACCTGGCTCTGGCAGAAAGAAATAATCTTCGATATATTTTCGGGGGGTGCTTTGATAACAAGAAAAGAGTTAAACAGTGGCAACACCTGACTGGATTTATCACTTTCTTTCTATCACTTTAATTAAAAAAAAAAAAATTGTTCAGAAAAAAAAGGCAGGGGAGAAAAAACCCCAAAACAATACCCACACATCACTCTTCAGATAAAAACAATTTTGAAATCTGATGCTTATGTAGCTCCGTAGGCACAGTGGATATTAATAATTCAACAAAATATTATAGTCATTACTATATTTTGCAATATCACAACAGTGTGTTTTAGCAGAATTTCTCTCCAAATCTCATTGCAGCAGCCATTAATAAATAAAATGCAATTCACTGTATTAAATGTGTTGTTTAAAGGCTAAATATTTCATCAGAACTAATTCATTCTAAATAATCAGACTAGGACTCTCCTCCCAGCACCAGGAAAAATCTCAGTTCCATACACTTTCTACACTTAGAAATGAAATTATGTTTCAAAAAGCAAACCATAAATTGAATTCAACTCAAACATCTACACAGCAGCTCTTAGTCTATAACCCCGTGCAGACAGATGGGATCACATTCAAACAGGCCACAGGTCTCACAACTTTGTTATGCTGGTTTTGCCACCCAGGAAAATTAAGATTGAAAAAATACAATAGAATGATTTCCATTTATTGCCTCCCTTGAACAGTGGCCCGTGCTTGATTCCCTGTGGGAAGGAGAAAGAAAAATCATGTGAGTTCAGACCTCAGCTGCCAAGAGCTGTAGGTAACAGTGCTTATCCAGCACTTTTCACCAGTCAGGCTCCAAGGGCTCTGCCAAGGAGACCAGTTTCCTCTCATAGGTGGAGAAACTGAGTCACACAGGGACATGGTTTGTCAGTGGTGAATGTAAAGGCTAACGGATGAGTTCCTACATATTTCTCCATTCTGCACAAGTAATGCACATGTCTGCT
The DNA here is from genome assembly GCF_001604755.1 of Lepidothrix coronata. Lineage (NCBI taxonomy): Eukaryota > Metazoa > Chordata > Aves > Passeriformes > Pipridae > Lepidothrix > Lepidothrix coronata. The sequence goes on from NW_016690188.1 coordinate 4,167,505, forward strand.
CTGTCCCATTGCCTCCGAAGGCACTCAGGACTTCATTTCAGTTGCGGCTTTGTTTTGGCAAATGTTACCATTTTTTGCCCCCCTAAAGTTTTTCCTTAGATCTCAGGAAGGGTGATTTAGATCTTAAGTACAACTTGAGATCCTCCACTCAAACACACACATCCAACCTCCCAACCTACCCAGCCATAGACCGGTGAGTTTCTAAGTCAGGATGAAGAGGGAACTTGACTTTAGTTTCTGTCAACTGGTATTATTAGCAAAAAATGTTACAACTCCCATATTAATAAATAAACAAATACCAAAACTAAGCAAACCCAAACAAATAAACAAACAAAAATCACACTTCACAGTTTGAAGTTTCCAGTTTAAAAACGTCTTCCACAAAAAAAAAAAAGGAAAATAAGTAAAAAACCCCACTGCAGCAACCAAAAAAACGTTCTCTAAAGTAACTGTTACTTTCCAGCCACCTCCAGAACAGCATGTAAACATCCACCCTGCTGACTGACAAACTGACGTCAGCAAGGTAATTCCTGTAATTAAAACAAAATAACATAACCTTACAAGCAGGCCCTGCATCAGACACTATAATCTCTGTTTTTACCCATGGAGCTCACTGCTTTCCTCCAAGAAAAGCACATAAACACTGCAACCTTCTTTTCCCTGACTTTATACCAAGACACAGCATAGCACATAAAATCAGAGGGAGTGGTATCTTCAAGCGTTACTTTTTACAGTATAATAGTAACTTAATAAGGCCAGCATATCTCTTAAATTGTGCTGAATCTGCTTTCATAACTATATAATAAATGTTTCAGCTTAACCTTTTAAAACTAAAATCTCAGCTTTTCCATATTTAAAAAAGAAATCTTTTAAACAAGTTCTTAAAAATTAGGGAGATGAGATTTTTATTTAGTTGGTTGCTTGTGGTAGTGTCTGTTGGGTTTTTTTAAATCAGAATGAAAGTCTGAATTTGGTCCAAATCAAAATCTGGGGAGACCCGCCAGGGTGGAGATGGGGGTTAGGGATTAAGCCCAAACAATTTCCTTCTGTGAACTACCACACACACACTCAAAAACACTGAGGTAAGCAGTAAGATATTTGGAGAGCTCTCTGTCCTACATATTCTTGATTCCAGAGAAGTGCTAGATATGCCAGATAGAGTTCAGTGCCAGATACAGCTGTGCTACTGGGCAATGTCAGACATGTGACATTGGGAATAGAGGGACCTTTGGACTCATCCAGCACATCTGACCTTATGTTTCTGGGAACATGTCCAAACCCCATTCAGCTCAATAGAAATGCAAAGAATTCACTGGCTTTGAGTCAGATGTTATATGACAGCAGACAGGAACAACTAGAAATATTCAACCTGTCAAGGAGAAGAGTTAATAGGAACTTGCTCTAATAAATACACCACCTTTACGGCACTGTTGGTATGTGTTCGAAGCCTCAAGTGCCAAGGAGCCTTAACTTCTGAGTCAAAACCCAGATTATTTCTCTAGGCTTTCACCAAGGCCCTGTAAAGCCCTGGCTGCACCCCTCAGATGAGCCAGCAGGACCAGTGAAGGACCAGCATAGCATGGCTAGAGAGGTCCCTGCCAGCATGAACTTGGAAAGCTAATTCAGAGCTCAAGCAATGAAAAAAGCAGCAACAGAACATGCCACACCACAAGCCAGGATGGTGTCCACCAAGGCAGTAAAGAAGTCTCATTTTTGTTTGACTTGCTGTTTGGACACTGTTCAGTGGAACTCTGCAAGTGAAGACCTCATCATCATTCAAAGCTGCTCCTAAAGGACTATATTCCTGGATTGCTCAGCCCCTTCAAGAGACAACCCTCTGCTTCACCACACAGTTTGACGGCTTGTGACACTTGGTAATTTATCATAGTGTTAATGCTTTTCTGGTTGCTGTCTGTTATGAAACAAGGTTGAAGGCCAGCCTTGCAGATGGAAGAGGCTTTCAAATTCCATCCTGTCCAAGCCTGCCAGCCACCAGAGAAGGGGAAGGCATGTAGGTCTAATTCTCATTTTACTGACATTTCATCAGTGTATCAGCGCCAACTTTTAAGGTATTACTCTTGCCCTACTCAGCATCAGGAAGATGAAAAATATGCCCTTGAAATAAAACATGCTGCTCTGACAGAAGCCATTGCTTCATCAAGCTAAGGTTCTTATCAAGGAAAGATTTTATTGCAATACCAAGGATTTAAACCAAGCACAGCAGTTTCACTAAAGAGAGAGAGCAAAAGACAAACCTAAGTGTTCCAGTGACAAGTTATTCTAAGCAGAAGTGCAGGATCCAGAACATCATTTCCAGTCTGGCAATGGGTTCACTCACAGCACTTGGTCTGTCTGGCCAAGTCTGTGTACTATTTATTTACCCAGCCAAAAAAAAAATTAAAAATTGTTCCTCATAGCAGCTATTTCTACAACAAGCACAGAGGAGCCTGCAACCCCAGCTCAAGGCTACAGTATAGCATATTTAAAAGTCTGGTTTGCTATTTTATTACAAACTGCTTCTTCCTTCCAACTTCCATTCAGGAAGGTTCTTGTGACCTCTCAAAACAGCACCCCCTCAAAAGCAGTGAAGATATTTAGTAAAGTAGTGAACTGAAAGACCACAGTTGCCTGAAAGACTTTGAGAGACTTGACATGCACTAGGAATGGACACCCATCTTCTCCCAGATCCAGTACACTCTTTAGAATGCATTTTCATATTGAAGTTTTTATTAGAAATATTCCAGAAGAACAGAGACTTGGCAAGTCTAGCCTGGCAGTTCTCACCCTGAAGTGTCCAAATCACTGGCAGACAGTGAACATCACTGTTTGAATCTCTAATGTCAGCAATGCAAGCACATGCTAGTGCACTCCAGCAAATTTGCTCTTGAACAACCCAGTTTCCCACCAATGCAAGAAAGGGAGAAAGATACTTGCCCACACTGTGGCAATACCTCAGTCTTCCTCCCTTAAGTCACAGACTTAGTCATGTTCCCCACAATCGGGCAACTCATTTTCACTGTCCCAAGCACAGGACAATGGGGAAGAAAACACAAGACAAATGGGAAAAAAAAGTAATAATCAAGGGCACAAAGCCAAGGAGATACAGAAAGACTCACACTAGCAAAACCAAGACTGCACACAGAAATATTCACGTTAGGGTCCTATCCACATTAGTATAAATCAAGATCCATGGAAACAACACCAGCATAAAATCACCACAAACCAGAGTGGATTTTGGAACACAAACATCGGCTGAACAGTACGCCTTAAAAGGCTAATATATCTTTACTGACATCCTTCTTTTCCTTCAGTTAATGGCAGGACAGACCATTTAGCCAGTGGTCTAAGGCTTTAGACAGCAATTTATGCATCCCTCGTAGGTGAGAGTGACCCATTCAACCTAAATAAGAAGGAGAAATGCCTCCTGACAGCACTTCTTTGCCCAGTCCTTGTCTAAGACAACTCCAAGTATCATTCAGTCATGCCACGTCTAACCTGAATTGACCATATCCCAGACTCCCGGGAGTCAGACTCCCTGACTCCAAATAATCACTTTCCTCCCTTCTCTCCCAGTAGGCACAAAGCAGCACAGCATCAAAATACTGTTCAAGTTCTCAGTAGTTGTCCATGCCTTGCTCAGGGGACCTTTTCTTTTTTTCCCCCTCTGACACTAATTCTATCTATGAGGTTCATTCTCTGTCCCCACCCTGGGCAGGAGCAGCCATAGCAGAAGGATGCACAAGGAAAATGTATCAGGACAAGTCAAGCACAAGTGTACCTCTAGAGGGAGAGCATTTAAATAAAGAATGAACCTCAAAAAGCTACCAGCTTCCCTGTAGCCAGCACTGTCTGTCAGCACAAATTCACCACAAGGGACTGTCACACAGGAACAAAACATCTCCTGACCCCACATTCAGGAGGAAGAAAGTGACTGGTGTGCCACCCCAGAGACTGGCACAGGCTGGTGTCAAAAAGTCAGAAACAACAGAAAAGGCCACATCTTCCCTACCATAACCAATCATCCACGGTCTGTAGAAACAGATTGGCAAGGAATGTCCATACTGCCTCCTCTTCAAGGGGCTCAAATTCCATACATGCAGACGAAAACAAATGGCAGTGCTATGTCATTTGTATTATATACATCATCCTTTAAAGACAAAGGTTTGTACAAGGTGCTGTACATACGCCTGGGTCAGGGGGAAGCCTCTCTTGTTCCCAAATGTTACCTCAAAGCACAGATTTCTACTTATCTTTTAAAACCCTACAACTTCATAGACATTTTCTGAGAAAAAAATACTCTTAGCTCAGGACAGAGAAGGTTGCACAGACAGACCCCTACTAATTGCCATCTCTTTTCCGCCTTGCCACCATTTCCTCACATTTCCAGATCAGTTAGATGCGCAGATGAGAGCAGAGCAGACGTTAACCCAGGCAGGACATGCTTTATGAGAGCTCCAAATCCAGCACACAAACAACCACATTTAACCTAAGGAACCAAGTGTGTAAGTGAGGGCTGCCAAGATTCAACCATGACAGGCACAGAAAACCCTTCACTCTGACTCATATCACAGAGGCTGTTTGAGTCACTGCCACTGTCCAAAGGCCACTGCAAAGGAAAGAGAAGGAAGGGACCTGCAATACCATATAACAGCATCAGAGCACATCAGTTACAGCAGGAAGTTGTAGAGAGGGTGCTGACAAAAAGCAGGCAGAATCAGACTATGGCCCCAAATCATCTCTGTTTACATGCTACTTACACTTCTAGTAAAATAGTTATATATCTAGTTCTACAGTTATGAGGTCACATACCCTTATGCACATGTAAAGGTAGGCACAGTATCTTTTACTTTTCTAAAACACTTAATTTTTTTAGTTTGGTTTGGTTTGAATTTTTAAGCACACAGTGATTCACATGAGATTTTAAAAGATGTAAAATAGTGCAGGAAGCTCCACTCTGTACAATCCCATCCTGCTCTCTGGTGCCCAAATGCAGCTCCTTTTGATAAACAGAGATGCAGCAAGTTTTATTCTATTAAACCTGTTAGCTACCAAGGGCAATAAATGTTACAGATAACTCTTTCAGGTAAGAATGCACAGCATTAAACAACGTGTTTCCTCATGAGGTGTGAAACAGTAACAACAAGACTGCACTCTTTCACACACACATTGACACTCCCGTGTCCTCACATGTTCCATGGATCAGCTCTTGCCTCTCACCCTTGTCTCCTCTAGGATGAGCACATGAAGAAAACTCTGTGGCTAATTCTGGCCCCAGCCTGAGAACAGTCTCTATTAGTGAAAGTCAGTGACTTTCACTACTGTTAACATTTGTCTTTGGGGAAGAAAAGAAGAATCTCCTCTTTTACAGAAGATGAAGCATTACCCAACAATTCAATATTTTATTTTATCATCTAACATTTGATCTCATTCTGCAGAGTTAAACCCGTCTCTTTCCCCTTTCTATGAGTTGTCACTAAGACAGCTTCTCCTCAGTCCAGTTTATTGTGCTTACAGTAACACTACAGGAAGCACAAATAAATAAAAATAAAAATTAATAATAATTAAAAAAAGGCCATCAGAACAAAACCTCAGTGCAACTCAGAAAGGCAGGCTTTGTTATTTGTAACCTGCGAGGAAGGAACAAGTAATGAAGATAATTAAGAGAAAAGAAGGGTTGAATTGAGACTGCACAAAGGTGCTGTACAAGCAAACTGAGAATGATACACTACCAGCAATGTTGTCCTTTGATTAAAGGAACAGAGTTTCCAGGCAGGCTAGCAAAAACCAACATGAGTGCTGTTAATTAAGAAAATTAAGAACTCCTCAGTGCTGATGCTGTAGTTGTGGTTTAGTTACATTCAGAAAGAAACAGTTTCTGCTTTGGATTAACAGACCATGCTGTCTGTGACCTGCATTGGAGGGATAACTCTGGAATATGTTGACCAATCTGAACTGAATTCAAGAGAGGACAAAAGGTCACAAAGGTGCAGAATTCCTCTAAGTTCAGCTGCGTGAAAAAGCAGGCCCCAAAATAAGATCTGGCCTGAACCATAAGCCACCCAGTGTCCACTTTCATAGCTAGCAGGACTCCAGATGATTGATGCATCAACCACAGCCAGTCCTCCAGCACACCTGTAATGCTCAGCCAAGTATGCCCTGTGCCACTTTTGACCCTTCCAAATGTGCAGCAGAATGAGGGATCATGACAGAGATGACAGAAAACACTGAAAGATAGAAGAGTCCTGGAAGGGCACGCAGTGAAGTGATCCCTAACTTCTGTTGCTTAATGAAATGACCAGGCATTTTACCCATTTCCTGATCCTTCAGAGAACAGACAGCTCTCACAGGCCAGATAACTGAGTGTTCAGTGTGGTTACTGGGGCAGGGCCTTAAAAACACTGAGAAATCATAATCTGGCAGGATGCCCTGACTAGATCTTTCTCTGCCATATTCCATATTCCACACTTTTCTGAAAGCCCTTCTGTTCAAGGCTCGGCTGCCCAGAAAGTCTGACCGATGATGGCTGAACCTTCTTTATTACACCTCTGTAACACCAGATATAGACACTGTATGGGGCTTTCTCCCAGTGTTGCTTCAGTTGTTGCCAAGGTTCACTTGAATAAAGATTCCCTCTTTTCTGAAATACCTATTCTTTCAAGTAGCATGGCTCTCACATCAGGTCACAATCTCACTGTCTCATAGGCAAGCTTTTTTTCAGGCCAGATGGCAAACACAGTTTTCAGAGACCCCCTGCCTGATATGTAGGTTTGCCTATCTGCCTGTCCCACCACACACCATGAGCAAGGCTGCCCCTGCACAGGGTCACCATGGTCCTCTACATGCAGGCTCACCAAACCTGTGTCTTGTACCAGGCTTTTGGCCAAACAGAAGCAAAGCCCTGTTCCACTGCAAACAGAGTTCCTGCCAGTTCAGATCGGACAGTGAGTCTGTCCAGAAGTGCCAGGCCCCAGACCCAGACACTCATCTGCACCTCCATCCATGTTCCCATTTTAGTGTCAAGTGCTATCAACATTTTGCTCTTTGGGAACAAAGCTGAAAGACACTGTGGGTGGCAGAAAAAGGACACTACCCTACACATACTGCTCCAGCCCTCTACCTTGCAGAAGACTGACATGGGGAAACTTAGCCCAGGCTGCCTCCAAGAGGACAGGGGGAAGATCTATTTGCCCCATCTCACCCAGGAGTACTTCACCTGCACCTGGTGTTGGGCAAAGACTTTTCCCTTTGGGTTGTGAAGTGTAACGCAAAGGGTGGGGAAGCCACCTTAAAGATCCCAAAAACTTATAAGACCCTTGAACTTTGTATCCTACTACATTACCCCATGAAAGACTGTGCGAGCAGCCACATAAACTTACACATGCTATCATCCTAAATTATTCCAACTCATTACAAACAATCCACATAATTCAGTCAGCTCCCACTCCCCTCATCAGACAGATGTGACTCCTCTTCTGTCTGTATTTCCAGTGAAAGCCCAAACTCATGGCCCCCACAGTCTCATCACATTGATTCTCACCCAGCTCAAAAGGAGCTGCAATTTGAAATTACTCAATCTGTGAAGCCAAGCAGGTAAAGAGATTAGAACTGCAGACAAAAATGCTCTTAGAACACCTCCAGACAGAACTTTGCTGTGCTTTAACTCGATCAATCTGTTAATGATTTTAGCTGAGCATGTTCCACTTTTCTATTATAGAGAGCTCTGTTCTTTCCCCTCATAGCTCCTTTTCTCACCTAATTTTCCTTTCTTTCATGCAATCTCTTATAAAAATAAAAATATACACAACATATGAGCTGTAGCAGATGAAGTAAAATAACTCCTTTTCATTAAGTAGCTGTATCAATACTGATCCACAGCACAACCCAGAGTAGATCCCTCCTTTCTTGCATGCCTCAGTTTCTCAAAAAAAAAAAAAAGAAAAAAAGGCCTATACTACTGACCTTCCTTTTAACAACCTCTGACATACACAGCTGAAGTAGGCAGCAGAAGACCTTTATAAGTACAACCATGTCTGATATTCTGTAGGCATAAAATTGGCAGGATTTGGCGGTAAAGGAGAGGAAGCCTGGAACAGAGAAATACCCCCATACACACTGCCATCCATCCCGCTGCCCTGTGCAGATAGAATTCACTCTACAGCTGACAGGGGCAAGTAAGGCCTGCAGACAGGTCAGGTCTGCCAGCACCTCATGGTATTGATCACAGCTGGGGGGGTATTTTTCAAACAGGCACAAACTGCAGGGAAAGGTTAACAACCACTTAGAGCTCCCACTCCCTCCTTCCTGCACCCATAAGGTCATAAAACACTTTTGGTAAGAGCTAAATAATCATGTTTTATACATTCTCTTCCATTCAACAGCTTTTGCAAATGTCCATCCATTTTAAGCCTCAGCAACAGCCCTTCATGTGAGTTAACTCTTCCTTGTAGATGGGGAAGTCTCAAGACATGGGACAACACACAATCTTATTAGACACAAAGGCAGGACCACAAATCATAAAAACAACCTGCATGCACAGCCTGCTCTCCTCTGACAGCTAAGGAAGCACATCTGAACTCAATCCATCCTTTTCTCTCTGCCTTGAAAGTCAGCAGGAGCTCCGTGCCAAGTCTTCATCTCCACAAACCACTTACTGGGGTCCTCTACCAAATCCCTATGAGGGGTTCAACCCATTTATTGAGCCTACCAGCAGCACCACTGAAGATGTACCAGCAGTGCCCACATGTTACAGACTGGTGGAATGCCTGAAGCAGTGCCAAAGTAGTTGCTTCAAGCATCCTGAGTTCTTTAGACCATCATTGACCTAAGTGATTCACTGTGGGTCAGTCCTAGTTTTTCCAAATCCCAATCACCCATTTTAGTCCCAAAGACACCAGTAAGTGCAATCGCATTTCCCAGGAAACACTACTTTATCTCACAATGTAGTGGCTGGGAAGAATCCCAATCCCTTCTACTCCACCGCATTCATAAGAAAGGAACAAGAAGAGAGGAACAGAAACGCTAAGATTTGTGCAACACCTTCGACTTAATCAAAACATTGCAGAGTTCCAAGTGGCAGGGACCTGCATCCTCTGCGGATCAGGCACAGGGAGAGAGGTGATGAAGCACAGTACCCCTGCCCTCACCTGCCGCTCCCGGAGCTGCAGGAGAGGGAGCAGGTGGGCAGCGACCTGAGTCTGTCAGCAGCCACCCGGGGCTTTGCCCGGAGACTACAGGGCACGGCAGTGGAGGAGGTGGAGCGCGCACCCAGGATCCGGATTGCTGCTTCCCAGTCATCCTCCCTTTATCCCTCTCCCACCCCACTAGCACCGCTGGCACTTTCAGGGGGATTCTGGCCATTATACCGGCACATAACTCAGGTTTGAAGGGACGCAGCAGATGAGAGACCCCGGCGCTGGGACTCCCATCTTCACGACAAAGCCTGGCAGCGTCGAGGGACGGCACAAAGGGAGACAGCGTCAGCTGCACGGGCGGCAGAACGCTTTACCACGGCCGAGTGCCTGGTAGAACTATTTTCCTCTCTGGCGGAGGGAACCCCAGACAGCGGGAGTTTCAGGGAGTCAGTGACTCCGAGCGGGTTTCCATATCAATATTTCAGCAGCCTCTGCCTTCCTAGCATGCAGTCCCAGGCTCCCGGTCCCCTCGCCCTCCGCAGCATTCCCTCCCTTTCGCAGATGCCCACGCTCCCTCTAGCGCCCGGCTCCGCTTCCTCACACCGGCAACCCGCACCCTTCCCTCAGTCTGTGCCCTAGGGATCTACATCGCACTGGAGCTAATTAAAACTGATGCTATTTGGGGCACGCAGGCCCTGTAGTGCTCTATAGAGCATTTTGCCTAGCTAGCGATTGTGTTTGCATGTCGGAATACGAAGGGAAAAAACACCGTGACAGCTTCAGTGTCAGGGCTCTGCCATTCGTTTCATTGGGAGAGCAATCAGTACTCCTTCAGCACTGAAGACGAGGAACAAAAGAGAGGTTTGGTCATTCAGCATGAATCATTTCTGATTTTTATTGCATGTTGGGACTCTGCTGGTGATGAGGCTGGAAATTGACCCTAAAATTTCCATAGCAGATTATTTTTCAAATATGTTTCATGCCCCATGCTCTGTAAACACTCAGCAAACTTTCTTCAGTTCCTTCAGTCTCACAACACCCTATAAAGGCAGGAAAGGAAATACTTCCACGCTTCTCTTTTTGCATGGAGGAGATACTAACAACAATGCTGCAGTTCTCCCTGGACATTAAAAGGAAGTTAGGGTTGGGGGATTTGTTTACCTTGGATTACTGCAGGGAGTGTAGGCAAGCCAAGAAACTTGAATGCAAATGTGTGACTGCAGCAAAGCAGATCCCAGCCAAAGCAGATCCCAACTTGTCCAGATCCCAGAGAAATCCAAGCCTTAACTCCACAAGTTCCTTGCAATTGTCCTCAAACCAGCCCCAACCATGAAGTCAGGCTTGGCCTTCAATTCTGAAATGAACCTGGATTTATAAGAGAGTACTAACTCAAGTAAGTATGTACTGCTCTTCTCCATTCTACCCACAGACATCCAGGGAGCTTAAGGAGTAGATGCTACGGTATGACTTAAATAAATTCTTAGCTGTTTACAAGACTAGTTTCCAGTATCCTTTAGTACATTTAACATTAAAGATCTTGGCCCTTAACCAGTGCTTTGTCCGTGAAGCAACACTGCTTTCCTGTGTTTTTCTAAATTTTACTTACTAATACAGCTATAAATATGGAAACTCTCAGGAAGTTTCATCTTCATACAGTCTTACCTTTAAGAAAACATTTGTTTCATCTCACCTCCCTTTGGAGAAAAATCTCTTCTGCCTAACATCAATTATCTGCTCAAACCCATTTTCAAAATACTTCATCATCTAATTGGATGAAAGTTTTCCATTAAAAAAAAATAATTAAAGACTCATGTAGCTGTTTCTGTTTGCATTTAAACCACTGTGAAAGCTTAGCCACAAGTCCTAGGCCTATCCCTGATCGTGAAAAAGTCCGAGTACAAAGGTCTGAAGAGAAACTGCTGACAGGCACTTGGGACAGGAGCAGTTCTGTTACTGAATTTAGAACTACAAGAACATCAACAGCTTGATGTGCCCGGCAGGGTAATGGCCTAGGGAATTTGCCATCTTCATGGGATCCACAAGCAATATCCAGGCCTGTCCACTGGACATCAAACTGACTTTGCAATGAAACCAGTCTGGAGAGAAATAACACAAAAAATATTTTGCAGACACCTTCTTCCTGCTCTACTGACTCAACACAACCACAAAAGCAATTGCCATGATGGAGTTTATTTTTTAATTTCAATTTTCTATTTGAATATTAATTAAAAATGGATTGACAACATTCTGGAGAAGGACTTTAGTGGCAAAGTTCATTACTACTGGTAGAGGAAAAGTGGAAATGCATTAAGACATTTTGCCAGAGCTGGCCTACCTTCAGTGGCAATGAGACTGCAACCTGGTCAAAAGCTGCTTTTGAGAAAGAAAGTCTAAACAGCAATTCAAATATCTACCAAATGCAGCACATTTAATATGATTGCTCTTTCACCATTTTGCACTCTAGGAGTAAACATTTTAGACTGAAATCCAACGGCTTTTGGAACAGTTACCCATGGCTAACAACTAAATGCAGCATTGCCTGACTAAAGATTCCCCTTCCTCCCTTCCAAGCATAGCAGTCTATTTGGAATTGCAAATACTGTCCATCTCGTTCTGCCCATCACACACTGCATTGCTAGGCATCTTAATGAAAAACTACCTGGCACACAGTGAGCCCATCAGCCTCCCTAGCTTGTAATTCGCCATGGGAGTGAGTAATGTCTCAGCATCAAACCACCAGTACATTAGCAGATCACACCAGAACACTGCCAACACCATTCAGAGGAATCATTCCCGGAAGATACAGGCTTCACTGCAAGAACTTGTACAACCTGCTTGTCACTGTCAACCCTCAGAGCTTGCACAGGGGAAAGAAACAGGATCGGGGCAGCAGGAGGAAAAGAAAACCCATTCAGAGGAGGGTTGTTCCAATCAGGTCATCTTTACATGAATCTTGAAAATCTCTAAAGACTTTCTAGTGCCTTGCTGTACCATTTTTATTGAGAAGAAACTCTTTCTAATATTCAGGCTGACATATGTTTTGGCTGTTACGACATGTTAATTCCTTTTCAACCAATAAGATAAGCTGCATCTTCTTTCTAACTCTATTTCAGATGACTACAGGCTACTGCAGTACTATCAGCCCCCTCCTTACCATCTTGTCCTAAAGACATCTCATATTCCTAGTCTTGGAGTGAATCTTAAAACCATATTAACTATAGGGATGACAGTCACAGGTCCTCTGGACAAAACAGTGCAGCATGGCTGTCAAGATAAAACAAGGCTCCAGTCCAGTGTCCCACTAGCTCTTATCCTGCCTTCCCCAATTTTTAGAGTCTGGATCATACTGTAAACATCTATGCAATTGAATGGTGTACACAAGTAGCAGCTACATCATTTAAGCACACCAGACTTCTCCAGGTTTACCTTCTGCACTGCTGTACTGCAGTGAGATAAAAAATGCACTGTACATTTTTCCTATAGTATATAGAAAAAGTCCAATACCTAGGATCATATAGGAACTTGGCCTGGCTGCAGCAACCTGCAATACACACATGCTTTAAACAAATGCCCTCTTGTGCTCTTACTGGGGCATTATAGTGTATTTCTCATCTTTATGGCAGAATTTTGCCTCTAGTTACTAGAAAGGTAAAGGCACATACACATGGGCTGCCTAAATCACATAATGACTATTAGCTGCTGCCTCTTCTTAGATAATGGATTGAAAATATCTTCTAGAGAAAGCTAGAAATGTGCATATTTGCTTCTTATATTGAAAAAAAATCACCCACAACACCACAGAATTTGCGGTAGTTCCATCATGGAAAAAGCATAGACAGAATTAAGTACTTCCAATAAACAGCTACATTAATCAGAGGGACAACTCTGAAACCTAATGACAACAGTTCCCATTTACCATTCCACTAGTGATCATATCAGGAGAGCAATCCTAGTGAGTGTGTTTTATTCACTGTCATTTGTTGAAATCCCTTGAAAAACTTACTGTCAAGAAACAAGATAGTGAGATTTAAAACTGTAAGAGCATTAAAGGTGCTGCTACCCTTTTTTTTTTTTTTCAGGTACTTATCCTAGAAATCAGGGAGAGAGGACAGGAGAAAAGATACTCTGAAGAATCAAATCATCATCACAGGAAGGTTGGAGAGTATCTGGTGAGCAGAACAAGTAAAAATATCATGCAATAACATAAATACCCAGAGAGGGAAAACAAGTGTAGAGGATACAACCCTCACCGAATGGCACATTTGTACACAGTGTATGTGTTCAGAGAGGAATGGCTTTGAAAAAAGAATGACCTGCAGCTCTTCTGGGAATAATAGTAGTTTTCACTAAAAATTCTCCTTCCTTCAGAAAGGCCTTGGCAAGAAAACAATTTATCTGACCTCTACAAGGTTCCCCAAGAGCTTCAGTGACCTTGTTCAATAAATGCTTCTATTAGGGCAGATTGATACTTGAAGCCCAAACAGAAGTCTCCTTTTTCTCATATCAGACCCACCGAATTAAGCCAAATTCCCTTCACCAGAACACAGAGAAAACAAACCTCATTTCTACACAGAACAGCATTTTTGCATTTTCCTAACAATTTTTACTTAAAGATCCTCAGGTATTGTACAAAGCAGAAATAAATTCTGCTCCACACCACCACTTTGTGGTAGCTAAGTAGTACTATCCTCATTTAACATGGAAGAGGAGATCCAGAGAGGTTAATTGTCTTTCCTAAGGTCACGGAAAAAGCCTCTGGGCAGGACAAAGCAGAGAACCCCAATTCCCTGATCTCACCAGCCTTCTGTCTCTATCATAATCCTAATCTCGCTATCTACAAATGGAGAAAACAAAAGTTTGTTGCCTGGAAGGGATTATTTTTTAGTAAGTTAAATTGAGATTTGAGGGACGTGCAAGGAAAGGGGGTAAGAGATGGAGGCAGAGTTGCTCTTAAAATAAAAATAAAGAAAAAAAAACCACAAGAGATTTTTACATTCTAGGTAACAGGACATCCAGGAGCTACAAAGATGTCCATTTTGTGGAGTGTCTGTAGACCTATACTTCCCAGTAAAACCCCAGTTTTTTATTACTATGCCCTCATCATTGCAAATCCATTCAGTGTTTAGGAACATCCCACCACTAATGTCTGATTTGAAATACACTGTTTCTTTGCATGAAATTTGATTGATCATGTTTTTAATAAAACATAAGTGACAAGCTTAGGTTTTGAAGTCTGTTCAAGTAACAGGGAATTGGTAAAAGCAAGCCGTATGCCTCTTTATGGCTTTGGTAGCCTGAACACACTGGCATACAGACACATCGTAACTGCTCTCCTAGGTCAGCTGGCATAATCAAGACACGAGTTAGTATCTTTTACCCTTTTCAATACACCTTTCTGCTGCTTTGTATCTCTTGTGACCTAAGAAAATACATGCTTTGTGTTGAGGGACTGGTAACCAATGTGGCTGGCAAAAGAAGCTACACTGTTTGCCCGGGTGACCTTGCGCAAATTGCTTGATGTTCCTGTGCCACAGACACCCCAACAGCAGAATTAGGTTAAAAACTGAACTGCAGCAGAAAAATAGGCATTGGATTCAGCCTTATCTGTTAATAAATGAAAGGACCCAGGTTCAAGCATTTAACTTTCCCTCTATACTGTTTAAAAGAAAAATCCAATTAGTCTCTAAATGCAGTATGTTCTCTCCAAAAGACAGAAGAGAAAGTCTCAGAATGCTAAACCTTATATTAGAAAAAACACAAAACAATAACACTGGTGTTTATTAACATGTCTGCTTCTCCTTCCTACAAATACCACATTGTCAATAAACACCCATCTCTTTGCATTTACTTGTGCTTTTGAGTTGGAAGCTTTCAATGCATGGTATCTTGAGGTGCAAAGTCCTAATGGAAAGTCATGAACAATGGAAACATTTTCCTTCATTACCCTTCTGTCACCTGAAGTTAAAGAATAAGGAAACTAGTTATTCAAATGGCATATTTCTGTAAAAAAAAAAAAAAAAAAAACAAAAAAAGGAAGGAGGGAGGATTTTGTGAAAATCACTTTCTGACCTGTGTTTTATAAAAAAATAATCTTTCTTTCCCCTGCAAATACTTATAGAATGAGTTTTCTCTGCTACTTCAAGCAGAAATACTCAAAACTACTGGAAATTCATGCTGGGAAGGCATGGGGGAGGCATTTTACCTTCTGTTGCTCAACACCCCTCGATTCAGCACCAAAATGAAACAAAAGAGAGGGCATATAGGTTGTTTTCTTCATTACATGCCATGTTACATTAAAAATAAATAATCCTAGAGACAAGTCTAGTGCTGAAATATACCATGCAGCTGTTTTCTCTTGAATGTTTGCTTTCATCTTTAATGAGAGTGGAATTCATGTCTGGCAAGCACAATTGCCTTTAAAAATTGGTTAAATCAAAGTAACATCTACATTGCTGTCAGAATTATTGCCTAAGTAATAATAAATAGAGAAAAAAACCTTCCAGTCAAAAAAATAAAGAGGTGGTAGAATCGAACATTAGAACCTATAGCTGATGCACAGATAGGGAGACAGATAGATAAGGAGGTAGACAATTTGCTTTTTCATGACTAGCAAGTTTCATGAAGTATGTATCTGAAAACCCAGCCAATCTCTTTTATGCTGTTAATTGCTTTATACCCATTTCCAATAGTGGCAAAGCAATAAAAGAGGCATTTTCAAGGCAGTGACAAGCTATAATAATCAGAATAATAGGAATATTGTCACCAGACATAAAGGTTTCTCAGAGTCCTTTAAATTATGTATGTTCCCAGACTACATCAGAGTGGAAATGGTATTTCTGATACCAAGTCAAAAGAAACTTGAAGTTTTGTCCACAGCCATCTGCCGGGCGTTGCAAAGAGGGTGTGAGGGAGGGCCCTGTACTATCATGGCACAATAGCGTGTGGGTTTTTGGGACATGCCCCTTACACACACATACAATCCCACAGGCTTTCAGGGACACTCCAGTGACTCATTATTATTCACTTGAGGAAAAAGGCGTGATATGCCACGGATTTTTTGTAAACTTTTTGCTGTGCTTGCACTACCTGCCTCGTCTCAAAGCCCTTGACGTGGTGTGGGGCTTTCCACCCCTCAACGAATTAATGGGATCTCTCGTCTCCAGCACGCACAGCGGGGTACTTTTCCACCATATCTGTAGTCATTCATCCCAGGCACAGAGGCAGAGAAGCGTGCCGAGGTGTATATTACATATAGGGAGACAGAGAAAGGGTGCCCAGCGGTGCAGCGCTCGGGACAGGCTGGAGCGGGGCGCCGCGGATGCTCCCTACGTAGAGGAGAGGGATGGGGCGCTCCCGCACCGCTAGTCGGGAATCGCAGTTCTGCCTGCGGGGGCGGGGGCGGAACGGTGTTCCCATTCGCCTTCGCCTTTCCCCAGGAAAACTTTTCTCTTTTCTTGGGGCCCTCGCCCCGTGTCCCACTCCCGCTGGCCATAAGGGCGCCGTGGCCGCCCAGCGCCCCTCTACGCACCGCACCCCCGGCTCCAAAGGTGGGTTCGGCACCGTCCCGCCCGTCCGCCGGCTCCCTCCCCGCCAAGCCCCACCGGGTCGGGTCTGTCTGTGGTACTCACGCTGCTGTTGTGCCCGGACCAGTGCACCATGGCTTGGTTGTGCGCCGCATCCCCGGTGAGCGCGAAGGTGGTGCTGCTCAGCCTCGGCTCCTCGGCCCCTCGCAGCCGCGCCGCTCTCCCGTCCTCCGGGGGCCCGCGGGGCTGAGCGCGGCCGCCGCGCTGCCCCTCGGCCGCGGGCACCCCCCGGCGCCCCTCGCTGCTCCGGCGGGGCCGCGGCGCCGCCGGGCCCCGGCCCCCGGGCGCGCCGCCTCCCGCCCCCGCCGCGCCGAGCGCCGCTCCCCGCGGCCCCGCACGGCCCCCCGGCTCCGCGACCGGCAGCGGCTCCGCGGCCGCCGCCGCCCCGGCCGAGCCCCGCGCTCCGCCGCCCGGCCAGCTCCGTAATCCCCGCGGCGGCGGCGGTGGCTGTCGCTGCTCCTGCCTAAGGCGAGACAAGGAGGTCGGCCAGGAGGGCGATGGAGATGAGCAGGATCTGCAAGTTATTTCGGCGCCGGTGCAACACCAAGAGAGGAGTAAAAACCATGTCCAGGCGAGAAAAATGGTGTGGCAGGTCGGGAAGCAGTTGGTCCCCTTCTCCATGCCTTTGCGGAGCGAGTCGGGGGGCTTGCAGAGGGAGGGGGGACGAGGAGCTGCGTTTAGGGCGCTTTTTTTTTTTTCTTAGGAAGAAAGGGGACGGATGCTAATTATAATATTTATTATTTGTAAAAGGCTCCTCTTTCTCTCGCTCTTCTTCTTTCTCTTCTTCTTCCCCTTTCTCTTCCCCTTTTCTCAGCCTCTGAGACGATGACCAGGAAAAAAAAAAAAGAAAGAAAAAAAAGGAAAGAAGGAAAAATAGGAAAAAAAACTCTCCCCGGTAGTTGGATTCTGTTCCTTACTGTTGCTAGATTTTTTTTTTTTTAAAAGTGCTTTTCAGTGAAACTGTTCACGTTCAAGGATTTGATCAAGTGAGAGGGTACCACCACACGGGGGGAGGAGCCCCGAGCCTTGCCAAGCCGCCGCCGCCGCTGAAATACACCGCCGAGTCACCCGCCGCGCCACGCCGCCGGGGGCCGGGAGCGGGGCCGGGGGCGGGAGCGGGACATCGCGCCGCACCGAATCAGCTGGAGCATCACCCAGCCTTTTCTCCTGATTTGGTATGTGTGCTCCTGCCCGAGACAAAGCAGCCGTCATTCCCCGTTTCTGCTGATGTATGTGTACATACACTCGTGTTTACAGCAGTGTAGGTACTCCTCTCCCTGTGTGTGTGCGTGCATGTGTACGCGCAAAGGCTGGATGTGGGTAAGGGGCATAAGGGAGCTGGGATGAGTGGCTCTTGGGTGCCTCCCCTGTGTAACGGCGTGCCCGCGGACTCGGCTATCTAGCAGCACCCCTCCAGAGGCGGCTCCGTGCTTGTGGATGTGCCCGTCCCAAGTGGAGATTCCCGACCGTGGGAACTCGCGCGTGTGCGTGGGAATCCCAGCAGCCCTGCCACCGTCCTGGAAGGGAGACTAGCAGGATTTATGGGGGGGGGCAATAACGAAGAAAGGGCAGTATCTGCAGGCAGCTCACTGCAGCAGCATCTCGGGACTGTGTCGGGAGAAGGAGCGAGGGAGATGTATTTCTTTAAGTCATGGCAGTGCAGCGCTCCCGCTCCCATCGCACGTCTGCATTTCCTCCGGCCAGAACACCTGTTTTCTGCTGGCAGAGCTTAAGAAGCCTTTGCAGCTTCAGCCCCCAGACAAGGTGTGAGTAATGGCAGGGTGCGAAGGGGAGAGGGAGGCTGTCGCCTCCTGCGGCTGCGGGGCCTCCCCCGTCCCCCGGGGGTCACCCTTGTCCTCGCCATCCGTGCCAGTGCCACGTCCCTCTGGACCGATTCACTGCAGCAACACGTCGGCACTTTCTCTTCGAATCAAACCCATGGTCGACCTTCCTCCCTTTGAAAAGTGTCGATAATTAGCGATTTTCTTTAATCCTCCCACCCTCCCACTTCCCACATCAGCCATTCTTTGCCGTCCAAGAGACGGATCAACCAACTACACGGCTCTCCCCGCGGTCTCCCCCTCCCCACCGCCAGACCCGGAGCGGGGGCGGCTCAACAGTTTCTCCCGCCTATCGCGGGTCTCCCAGCCCGTCAGGGAGCGGAGAGAGCGGGGGACAGAGGCAGGACCGGAGGTAGCATTGCCCGCACTGGGTAGCGGGGGGGTTTCTGGCCAGCTGGTGCCCGGCGCTTGGTCACCGCCCGCTGCAGAGCGCCCGACTCGGGATGGGGGGGGGTCCGTGCAGCCCAGTTGCCTCTGGGAGAGCGAGGAGAGAGCTGGAGTAGGGAAGAGGGGCTGCACCCACCGCTGTCTGTTGCAAACGGGGGGAGCTGTCGCTAAATGGCTGTCCTGCAGGAACGGGAAGAGGGGCTGGAGTGTCAGAGCTGACAGCTTCGGGAAGGCGGCGGAGGACTGAGCGAGCCTGTGTGCGGCGAGACCCCTACCCACAGGAACGATCCGTCCTTTAGCCACAAATCCCGACGCAGAGAGCAAAAGCTGGAGGTGGGGGCAGGGGAAGCAAATCACCCACTCCCAACCCAGCGGATGGTATTCCTGGCTTGGAATCGGCTCCCTTTTGTACTACGCTGCCAAAATGTTTAGATGACATTTCATTTGTGTGGGTGCAGTGACGTGGGCCTCAGCCAAAGCTGATCCATAAAATGTCGGGGGAGGGGGATTGTACAAGTTTCATACGCTCATGGCAGGTGCTGCCCTGCCCGCACAGGGACAACTCAGCCCCAAGGCTGAATTCTCCCACTGCTTGTAAGTGAACAACATGGTGTTGGGAACAGGAAGGACCCCACTGTCTCCCTAATTCGAGCGCTGCAAGAACAGAGTCCCCAGGCACGTGGCATTAGCGACACACATGCCACCCCTGGGCCTTGCCATTGCTGTGCACTGTGAAGGGAGGCACTGTCAACCTAATGACACCCTCTAACAGTGAGGCTCCAGCTGTGACAGGCAGAACTTGTCCTTACATTATTCTCCAGTCCCTCTGGACTCACCAGCTGCTCACTGCTGCTCCTGAAGACCTCTGCACATCCAGAACCCGTCACCACAGAGTAAAAGCTATGCTGGTACTAGCAATAGCCACTGCTTAGCCAGTCCCCTGCTATGCAGTTCACCCAGTCCCATTTATCTTCTCAGCCTAGCTGGACACCACTTAAGACCCAGTCCTTGTTCACATCCTGAACAGTCACTCATTTGTGCAACATCATCCTTGACTTCATGGTCAAAGTCCACCCACATCAAGATAGGACTCACAGACACAGGTCATTTCCCAAATCCTGCCAGCACAAGGCATTTCTTTGTGTCCACCACATCACTCCTTGTCACCACAAGAGACAGCTGTGCTGGACATGACACAGAATGTGATAGGCTTCATGCACAGGTGTGTTCACCAACACTTCATTTAGGGCAGTACTTTGACCACCCTGATAGCAGGTTTTTTCTACCCTGCAGACTGAAGAGCCGTTGCTTGTAACTAAAATCACCCCCTGTGAATATCATCCTTATCTACCACATTCAGGGACAATCTCAAACATTCAGTTCAGACTATGTCAGCAAGATTACCCCAGGCCCTAATTTTTCAGGCGGACACCCACAGGAAGCTGTGGTGTTTCTAAAGCAAGTCCTAAAAAGCCTTCGTCAGTTCCTGCTTATTACTGTAAATAATAGGATGCACAGCTGAGTCTCACTGATGATGTGGGACTGTCTACTAAAATCTCTCCATTCCACATCTCCCACTCCTTAGCAGAGGCCTCAGTGCTAAGGAGAGCAGCAGCAGTTCTAACATCTTTCCTTCTCTAGAAAACAAAGGTAATGTGAGCAATACCCCCATCTCCTGCACGATTTGCGAACTGCGTGCTCATCACCAGCACACAGACGAGGGGCTTTTCCAGTTTTTACCATCCCTGTTGCAAGAATATCAGATTTGCTTCAAAACCCGGTCTCTTGCATGACAGGGTGACAGTAAAGATGTCATCTGACAACCCTAGATTTGCACTTCCAAGAATAGAAATGGAATAGTTCAACACAGTATCCATTACAGGCTGTTTTAATCCCTGGTCTAATCCATTACGATCTGCTTTAATCCCCACCCAGATGCAAACACCCATTCAAAGAAGCAGGGGTTGGTGTTATATTCTGTTGGACCATGTTGATTTTTTAATTGATGTAAGACAACCATATGCCATAACACCAGGCAATGCAGAGGATTTCTTAAGTAAACATTCTGGAAGGCAAATTGTGGCACAAATATAAAGCAGCAGAACATGCCTGTAACCAGGGGGAAGCTGGGTTCAGTTAAGGAGAGAAAAGCAATTGGGGTAATTATGTTTGTTTGGAGGGGATGATTTGGATGGAAGAAGACTAATGACACTATCTAAAGAAAGAAACAAATAGAGCCTGGCAATTGCCAAGGCCTTCAAAAGCAGAATTGATTATTTGGGGGTTTCTTTTTTTCCTATTCTCTGACTTTCTTTTTGAAAGAAAAAGTAATTATACAACCAAATTGTTAACTCCTAACACACATATAAATAATTTCACCATCACTGTCTCCCTTGCTGGTGGTAGACCTGCTCCCCAGTACCCCCACCCCTTCTGTTTAGTCCAGCTCTGCCTATCATTGCTCCATGCCCCTCTCCTCCTGCAGGACTGCACACACTCTGACCTCCCTGGAAGCCCAGAGTGTTTCTCCCAGTCACTATCACCCCAGGAAATTTCTGAGTGGGACCTAGAACCTGAAAGAAAGGAGGGAGAGTTGGGAAAGAGGTCATGAGAGGAAAATTTAGCATGGGGGGAAAAAAAGTAATGTCCCAGCTACACTGCACTCTCTTCACGCAGACACACACATCCTCCCTAAAGGTCTCCTGCACTACTCAAGCCCTCCCAAGGGAAGAAATTCCACACGTACTAAGGAAAAAATCAATGCTTGCTCCAGTTAATTTTAACCTATTTATTATGTGAGACTAATCACTGTAGAACAAAGCAGATCTGTGATAATGCTGTCTTGTTTACCAAGGGAAGGCCTGACTCGACCTAAACAAAAATCATTGAAATCTGAAGTGTCCCTATAGCTTCAGACAAAATATCACCTGCAGGCAGGGCCCCCATCATTTTTTCTGGTACAGTACTACCCCCATTATGGGACAGATTTTCTCCAAGCACAGCCATCTGCAGTGTGCAGCAGTGAGTCTGACTCTGAAGCACAGCAGCCCATGGCAGGGAGCCTTTAGCACTGACAGAGTCGCTGCAAAGCTCCTAAACAGAGATTGCAAAAAACACTGCACAGATGTTGCCAGAGGGGATCTCGCTCCTGCACTAAATGATGAAGTCAGAGTCCAGCAGCTCACAAGCAGCACAGGTACCACATATCAGCACACCAAGGGAAGTGTTTTACACAACCTGGATCACGGGACAGTGATGGGACTACTTGATCTCAGCTGACCTCAGGGTTCTCACAAAGTAGTGGGTCCCCTCACTGCATCACAGCACTACTATCTTCTTGATGAACACCATTCACACAATGGCCCAGAGCAGGAGAGAGTGCCACAGGTCACACTGGGAATGCAGCAGGTAGAGGCTTAGCAGAGTGGAGAACCACTCCTGTGAATCTCACCTCAGGCTCAGAACTTCACTAGCATGAACAGATGTAATGCCAGGTTTGGTGACCAGCCTGACTGCATCCTTCTTTTTGATTTTTCTATCTAAACATCATGTCTGTGGGAGACAGAAGAGGTTCTTTCATTCAGGGATGTTCAGACAGCTACACTGTCTGCATCCGCTGCTAAGGCTGCCCAAAAGTTGCACAACCTGCACAGTGCAGGTAAGGGACTTGGCAAGGCACAGAGCAGACAGAGGTGTTTTGAATGCTCTGGGGAGATTCTGCAGGTTTAAAATCATGTTTCTAGTTAATGTTGGGTACTGTTTTTCGTCCTAAAGCCAAGATAAGAAAATCCCCTTATGCTGATAATCAGCATCATCAGGAATGCGGAAGAGCTTATCAGAATGGAATGAGCACACAGATTTGCAGCACATACAAAGATAAGTTGGGCAGCACACAAGTTCACTGTGCTGAATTCTCTGTATACTGAAGGTTGCATATATATTTATCTTGGAGACCCCAGTCAGAAATACAGGATCCCCTGTTTCCCAGATTTCAAATCATCCAGGACCACAGTAAGATACTAGATTTTCAGAAGCATTTGCAACGTTTTTGAAAGTATGCTCCTTAGCATCACTTATAGAGCTCTGGATCGGGACCTGTAGCCCCTCTTTGTCAAAGAGCTTGCCTAAAAAGCTGGGTCCAACCGTGTCACACACAATGAAGAAAGGCATAATCATGGCTTGAGATGTTATAATATCCAAGAATACATTATGAGTACTGAGATATCCCATTTGGAGAAAATCTGATTAAAAACAGATGTGTAACTAATATTCACATGATCATTGATTCAGAAAGAATAAATGACCCTCATCTCCCTTCCTGTCCCAAGGTACACCTCAGCTTTTCAGATTCCATGGAGAAAAGGAATCCTCCTTACTATTAGAAATTTTGTACATCTCTCATCAGCTTTTCACTTCTGGTTGTTAATGAATCCTCACATCTGTGACTGTTTAGGGGTGGCTTAGCAGTTTATGAGCTGCTAAGAAGCAGAGCACAAATACTGCCTGGCTGTGAAAAGAGAGTCTTTGTGAACATGAAGCCTCCCCTATGCTTGCTCCTCTCCTTGAGAAATAAGACAGAAAAATTACATAAGGTTCCTTTTCCCACCCCACAGAGCACATACTGGAAGAATGAAGCTGATAGGATCAGTGACACAGCGACAGTTCTCTACAATTAAGACTCTGTTCTCATCCCAGGTACTTTTTCCACTTTGTATCATCTTCCAGACAAATCTTTACCTCTTCCACTCTCCCCTCCCCCTTAAGTTTGAGATAGACCTAGAAGGGAAAGGAGCTGGTATTGTTTCTCCTCTATTCAAGCTAAATCCAAAGTGATGCGTGTGAGTGTGTGCACAAAGGCAGAATTTTCTTAGCAAGCTATAGAGAAATGTCTGGCAGTGACCCCAGCTTTGATGGTGGGACTTCACAGAAGGATGTTCAACCTGCGACAGCTTGGTGCTGTTTTCTCTTCCACAACAAACACCACCTTTTAAGATTCTCACCTATGGCTGTTTCCTTCCCCTCTTTTAAGAAGAACCCCAAACAAGAGAGAAATTGAACTACAGCACTGAGGAAAGACTTTATACTAGTGAGCATGAAGGGAAGGTTGTATATTTAGTGAGAAAGAACAAAACAAAAGGGAAGTAGAGAAAAATAACACAAAACTACAGCAGCAAGCGGCTGGCTGTAGGCAGGTGCTTCTTACCTAGCCAGTCCTGGCAGTCCCCAGATCTCCTGTGCACTGAATCAGCAATAACTAACTCCTAAAAGGAGTCAGGTTGAATCAAATATCATGTAAACAGAATTTGAAACATTCTGAAAGGGTGAGTCTCAGGTAAATTTATGCTCCCAGCACCTCTAAGACAGAAAAAAGGACAAAACTAAGTGGCAGCTATTGCAGCCTTTGGTAGACTGTCTTGGCAAATAGCTTCAACTCACAAGGGACTAACTGAAGTTTCACACCACCAAAGGAAATTAGAAAAGATAATACTGGCCCCATGAAAAGAACAACATGTAGCCTGCACTCAGTGTAATGAACATTCAGTAGTTGGCTGGCAAAGGCCAGGCATCACAGCTGCATGCACTTCCATGATAAAAATGCCAGTAACTAAGTTAATAATAATTTAAACTTTAATGCCTAGAGTTACTGTCAGGCTCCAGGAAAAGGCCTGCAAATGCAGCAAAGAGACAATCCCCTCTCTGAAGTCTAGATTATGACTTAAAGACAACATACAAGTTCACTGCCTTCAGAATGCAAATGAAAAAACAAAAATGGCAAATCAAGGAGTTCATCTGCGGAGGGAGGAGGAAAAACCTGCACAGGTATTTCGTGCAATGCAAAGCCTGTAGCAGGCAATGAGTACACAAGTGGAGAGGCCAAAACGTGAAGGGCTTGAAAAGGTTCAAGGCAAACCCTTCCCTTGAAAGACCACCTGACCATAACATTTGTTACTCCAAACACAGCATATATTTATTCTGTGTTCTACTAAGTGATTAAACAGCTTCATTCTTTTGGTGGTGGTTTAAATCTATTCCTCAGCTTTGTCACAGACATCCAGGTTCCAGTGCAGTACCGCAGAGACCACTCTTGTCCTTCTCCCTTTTCTGAACATGTCCAACCCTTGTCAATTTTAGTGGCACTCATGAGCAGAAGAGCAATCTCAAAAGGGTTAAAATCCAGGGACACAAATGAAAATGCAATTAATAAGTCTGCTACATAAAAGATCCTCATGCTCATAATGCAATCGGCAAGGGTTGAACATTTTTCCTTGGGCTCACTCTACTCCATTACTGCAATAATGCATGGTAATATAGTTAGCATTGATTTGCCGCAAGGTACATGTACTACATCTGCAAGCTAACAGGGGAAAGGGAGGGAGTTTCTCTCCTTGAAAGGCTGGAATTACTTAATTATCTAAGGAAAATGACATGCAGATTTAACCACACAGGGAAGTGTTAGGACTGACTTCCCCCATTCCCAAAGAATACAGAACAACACTTCTCTGCTACGTGATCTCCATGCAAAGCAAACACTCCTAGTTTGTTGTTATTAATTACCCAGCTCCTATCACTGGAATTCAGAGGTGTTGATACTTCGCATCACCCCCAGCTATGCTTGCTCTTCATAAATCATACTGAGAGGAGTTGCCAGGAGAGGAGAGGAAATACCAAAGGAACTTGCAAGCATCTCTGAATAGGCAGCTGCTGCTCAAAGAGACTGCAGTCCTCTGCACAGTCAGATGTAAACCAGTATTAGTGTTACAAGACAACAAGAGACATGTGCCAAAGGTGGGTAGGCAAGACAAGAATTCAGGGCTTTCAGACAGAAAAGGTAAAGAAAAGCAGATGGCCCTGGGGATTAACCTTTTATCTTCACATCCACAAGTTAGATCAGATCAGATGGTCTGATAAAGCTGAAAGGCTTTATTATGATTATTAATCTGGAAGGGGTTGACTGTAATCCAAATAAACATAATGGTGATAGTTCTAGTGGTCAAACCAGCACTGATTTCCCTCCCCCTAGAATTTAAAACTTCTTTTCTAGTTTTCCATCTGTAAACTAGATCAAAAATTGCTTCACCACTTCAAAGGCAAAGTTCAGAGCAATTTCCCACCTCCTATCCCCTTATACAATTATACATTCCACAGAAAGCATCCAGTCTTCTGCTCCTCATGGTAGCTGTGCTTGAACTAACGCTCCTTTTTAGAGAGGTATCCTTTTTAAGGAATTGAAAACCTGAAGTTTGATACCTAAGTGATTTGTCTCATCCCAGTTACGAGACCAATGATCACACTTTGTTACTGACACCACTCGCCCTCTGGCTGGCAACAGGACAACACCGAATCAGGTCTGGGTGAAAAAAAAGAGGTTGGAGACACCTGGACCCAAATTTATCCCAAGATAGAACATGCTCTCCATTCACAGGGTTGGTTTTGTGGGTTGGTGTTTGGGGGTTTTTTACCCTTTTAAAAGAACATTTTAGAGTTATGAAGAGTTGATCCTTGAAAGCAAGTTTTGTTGGGAGTGGCAGCTTCTCATAGCTCTCTCAAGTACCTCGAGAAAAATAGGAGCTTAAAGGCACACAAACCCTTCATTGAGCCACATGTCATCACAAGTTCTATTTTCTTATTTTGAGGGAAGAAAAGGTTCTTCCCCTCTTTTCTCCTTTCTACATTTTGCAGTTTAACCCAGAGAAACTAACAATTTCAGGGTTTTTTTTCTTTTTCCATTGTGGAATATGTGTGTTTTCCCTTTCCGTGCATTGCACCTTTTCAATACTTTTTCACCCCTGAAAGCTTGATGACGTGGCAAAAGAAACAATGAAAGTAACACAGAAACAGAACAAGAAATCAGCTAGAAGTTATTCATTCCAGTGTTCTATAATATACTGAAGGGGGAAAAGGATAAAACGGGGTTAAAATATCATCTTCAAAGACTACTGATCTGAAATACTGAAATTTCTGGTCCCAGAGAAAATCAGAGGGAACAGAGACCAAAAAAATCATCAATACCTTAGCAGAGACAATCTTCTCTTTAAATCTTTAAATTTTTCTTTAAAGAATGTTTAAACCAATTTTTTTATTAAATCAAACACTGGATTATTGTGTAAATTTTAGAAATAACAGGTTCAGCCTCACACTTTGCTTTTCACAGGTGGATTTCTCATTATTACCATAACAACACTTTTATGTTGCAATTAACTTTCCCCATCCCAGACTGAACCTAATATTTCTTATTCCTCTTGCTAGACTTTCCCCTATGCTGTCTTCATAACTGCCTTACCAGCACAGGAGATTTCAGAATTACTTTAAACTGCCAACTAAAGTCTTCCCTGCCTAGGTCTCTCATTGAGTCTCACCTTTATCACAAAAGTAGACACAGGAGGGAGCTCAAGCAACCCCACTCACACTGAGGTTACTTGTCTCCCTGCAGCAGCTGAGGTGATTTAACACCTTTAATTCTCAATTCAGGGTTCCTTTAGGTCTTGGACTTAGATTTCCACACCTACTGGAATATAAGTCTCCTTCTTCTAGGTAGCAGAACAACTGATATGTTCCCCCTTTATACCAGAAATAGAAAACCCGTAGCAGTGCTGGCTGAGCAGAGACCAGAATGATGAAATCTTTCCTCACCAGATTTGGCAGTTGCAGATGTGACTGCACACATACCTGCAATGTAACACTGCCCTCAGTACTTCCAGCTAATCCTTCAGCTGCCTTTTATGTTTGCTGTTGGTTCTCTACTTCTTTCTCCTTGCTAGACCTCACAAAGAAAGCCCCAGGAGTTTCTCTTCCTTAGCCTCCTCCTGTTCTGCCTAAGCTGGATGTCCATGTGTGCAGCAAAAAGCATCTCATGGGGAACAGGGAGCAGGATTTCCTTCTCTTCAGAGGCTTTTTTATTTGTGCAGCCACCTAGGCAAAGCTCTTGAAGGTAATGCCCACTGAACCTTTATATTCCTTTCTACAACAGGTTTTATTCCCCTTATTTTGTCTCTCTTTCCCATTGCCCTTCACAGGAATATTTCACGGAAATACAGAATATGCAGATTTGGAAGGGATCAAATGAATGCAACTCCTGGCCCTGCACAGGAGCATCCCCAAGAGCCACGTCATGTTCCTGAGAGTATCATCCAAATGCTTCTTGAACTCTGTCAGGCTTGTGCTGTGACCACTTCTCTGGGGAGCCTGTTCCAGTGCCCAACCACCCTCTGGCTGAAGAACCTTCTTTTAATATTCATCCTAAACCTCCCCCGACACAATTTCAGGCCATTCCCTCAGGTTCTGTCACTGATCACCACGGAGAAGAGATCAGTGCCTGCCCCCCATCTTCCCCTCAACAAGGAAGTTGTAACTGCAATGAGATCTCCCCTCAGTCTCCTCTTCCCCAGGCTGAACAGACCGTCTCCTCTTCCCCAGGCTGAACAGACCAAGTGCCCTCAGCTGCTCCTCATACAACTTACAACTTCCCCTCAAGGCCCCATCTTCGTTGCCCTCCTTTGGACACTGTCTAAGAGCTTAATATCTTTCTTATATTGCAGAGACCAAACCTCATAGAATCATAGAATGGTTTAGATGGGAAGGGACCTTTGAAGATCACCTAGTTCCAACTCCCCTGCCACGGCCAGGGACACTTTTCACTAGACAAGGTTACTCAAAGCCCCATCCAACCTGGCCTGGAACACCTGCAATGATGAGGTATCCACTGCTTCTCTAGGGAACATGCTCCAATGTCTCGCCACCCTCATCATTAAAAATTTCTTCCTTATGCTTAATATAAAATATCCTCTTTCAGTTTAAAACCTCACCTTTGTCCTGTCACTACAGGTCTTGGTAACAAGTCTCTCCTTTACTATAAACCCTCTTTGTATATTTAAAGGCTTCAATAAGGCCTTCCTGGAGCCTTCTCTTCTCCAGGCTGAACAACCCCAATTCTCTCAGCCTGCCTTCACAGGAGAGGTGCTCCACCCCTCTGATCACTTTTGTGGCCCTCTTCTGGACTCACTCTAACAGGTCCAGGTCTTTCCTGTGCTGAGGGCTCCAGAGCTGCACACAGTAATTCAGGTGGGGTCTTACAGAGTAGAATAGAGGGGCAGAATCACCTCCCTCGACCTGCTGGCCATCTTTCTTTCTATGAAGCTCAGGATGTGGTTGGCTTTCTGGGCTGTGAGCATACATTGACATGTCGTGTCCAGTTTTTCAGCACCAAAATAAAAACATTTGAAACTGCTACTTTAACCCAAGTTCATGATCCTCATTGTAAATGAAGAAGTACATGAGAATCCAAAACAAATTCTTACAGGCACCTAAAAGAAGAACCTACAGACAGTAGCTCTCTGTGGCTATTGTCACCTGTTTCCACATCACACACATGAGGTCAGGGAGCCCTAGAGGCGGCCACCATACAATTAAATGAAGATTTTGATAAAATCAACTTGAAGTCAAGCAACTGTGAGAAGACACTAAGATTAAGTGTTTGCTCATTTGGCAGACCATAGCCAAAAAAGCACATCATTTTATTTCAGCACATATTTCTACAAAGAATGGAGTAGGCACTGATAGTATATCCTACTATTCTAGCTTTTCCTTCGTTCTTTAACATCACCACTGTCAGCTAAGTTCTGGACAGAAAGATAGTTTTGTTCTGACTTCTTCAAAAGATATGGAGGATATGATTATTTACTGTATTTCTTTGCAATCCTCATACTATGAAACCAAACTTAGGCACTGTCTTCGTGCACCAGAGCAATAGCAACTTAAACAGTTGCAGCACCAGAAATTAATCTGGATGTATTAGTAGAGCCCAGCAGAAAGCACATATCCAAAATGACTTCATTAGATGTCACGAAGATTGCTGACTTTTATCTTTCTCCTTATTTTCCTGACTTCTACTGCTCACATTTGGTGCAGTGATATGATTATTAACAACCTTCTTGCAAACCAGTGCTGGGATGCACTAGTTGCTAATAGTTGTTCTTTTTCCAGTTGAACCCATACAGAAGCCCCCAGCTGATGAATTCTCTTTCAGGCTTCTCACCATTTGCAATGAGAGATCTCCTTTCATTTGGGGGAAAAAAAAAGCCTGGTTTCATTTAATTTTTCATTTCTCCATCTTCCTTGTAGCTTATATAGAAGCACAATTTTTGTAAGGGCCTGTTTTTATGCATTTTGATGGTGTACTTTACACCCCTGAAGAGAACAAACATTCTACATTACCATCTGAGCAGACTCAGCAGGGTATCAGAGCACAGAATTCTCAGTCTGCTCCTCTGCCTAATCCATTACTTAGCAAATACCTCCACAATGAAACAGTGAGTTAGCAACCCCATCTGCTCTGAATATACCCTGCCACAAGAGGAAACAACAGAATGTGTATTACATTCTTGTCCCCTTCTTCCAGAGGGCTTTGCAAAGTGTATAACTCTTGAAGGGGAATGCAGGTCATTTTTTAAAAATGATTTAAAGGATATAAAATTAGAACAGGCTCAGCTGGGCAGCTATGATAGTATCAATGGTAAAATAAACTAAAGAGCCCAGAATCTTTGATGCTACTCTACCTTGTGACATGGGCATGGTCAAGTTTTCTACACCTTTAATTCATTTCACTCACTGCTCTGAGCAGAGGTCTAAAATTTACTTTTTTTGAACTTCATCTCAAAGGGGAGTTGCTCCTTATTTATGTGCTCCCTTTCCCAATTCAACTGCCTCAGAAGTCTTATTCATTCTCAGGCCTGCAAATTGGATTTCCACATATTCAACAAACCTCCCCACCTTGCATGGTGCATTAATCTGTTCTTGCTGAGACTGAAGGACATAGGTGCCTGCAGGACCAGCATTAAAGCTGGTTTGCATAGCAGTGATTATAGGGGTGTACTCACAGAAAGTACAATCAGCAATTCCTTGCCAATATCTTCCAACAGATGCAATATTACAGCCTGGCTTCTTACAATATTCTCACTAACAAAAGTGTTTCATACTGAAAGTATCCTTTTTAAAAATCTAAGCACTGAAATTTAAATATTAGCTCCAGTCCAAACCTGGAGACACTGAAGACACAAACACCCAGAGTACAGTGTGAAACTTAAGCCATTTCATGACCACAGTGATCCCTGCCACACAAACCCACCTCCAGCCCCTGCTCGCCCTTGTTCACAGGGAGAAGTTCACTTCTCTCTTCCAGAGACAACACATTTGACATGCAAATGCCTGATAAACCCAGCAGAGACTGATGCAGTCCATTTCCTTGTAGAATGTTCAGTGCATTTGCCCCACCAGCCCTGTCCCCCCATTTGATTGTCACCACAAAAATCGCATCCTAAGAGCAGTTATCTCAGAGTCACAACAGCAGGGATATATCTGCTACCTAAATTTATCTGTTTTCCTTCTTATGGGGAAGAGATAATGCAAGGGAACTGGAGGAAGGTGGAGAAGGAGGTGTAAAGAGGAGGTATATTTTAAATATACTGGTCATCAGAAGCATAAAACTGCTTATCGGGTTCTCCTTTTCTCTTCCTTCCCCTCCATAGGATTTTCTTTTAAACAGCATTCCCAGATATTTATTTTTTTCTTGGCTACTCTTTGTTTGTGTTTTGTTTCTCTAGAAGAGGAAATAAAGCTGTACATTTTCAGCTAAACTACATTAGTTTTTGAGTGTTTTGCTCTGTTTTTAGCAGACAGGGTAAATGCATGCTAGAAAACATATTCTGACAAACAAGGAAACTAATTTCCAGCTAGTTCTAGCTCTAAGAAAGGTGAACATAGCTCACTGAGTCTGTAACTATAGCAAAGGTTTAAAAAGTGCCAATTTAAAATCTAATCCCAAAGCCCTTGCATGAATGGTCTCATTTAAGGGAGAACAAATTTACTTTTTGCCCTCAGATTTGTACTGGTTATCAATATAAGCAAATGAGAACAAAAGAAATTCAGTACCACAGTCTGTTCTAAGCTGCACCACTTCAAAGAAACTCTCCAGGAGTAAAAGGATGGGAGTTTTTGCATTGGAAACACATAGAATTGAGTCAGGCTGATAATGGTTTTTAAGTTAACAAAGGTGGTATCATTTTATACACTCTAGTATCTCTGAATCACACAATACATTTCAAAGACAAAAGTTCGGATGCTTCCTTCATAATGCACTCATAGTAACTGCTAGGTATGCTTTCCCCTTTCATTAGTTGCTATGGTTTGATCAAACCACTTCTGTAAGTGATTCTACCTGAATATTGCATTTTGTAAGTATCCCTGCATCTTGGTGATGTCTGTGTGTAAGCATCAAGGAAATGATTGCTCAATTCTCGATATTCCACCACTCATGATATTTCCAAAGTAAACAACTCTTTCTCCATTGGGAAATAATATCTAGGCTAAATCAAATAGTGAAGCACTAAAAGAAATCTAGCCTCCTCCAAATTAATCGTAAAAAATTTATGATAGAACGAGGCATCGAATTTCCAGATCTAATGAGACCTGTGTGCTCTGAAGCAACTCGTCAACTGATAAGTGAGGAGAGGAGAGTAGGTTTCACCTCTCCTTAGGCACCTGGCTCAGAGAATCCTTTTCGTATTGTGTAATTGGAAAAAATAGAAGCCAAATCATCAGTTTGTATGGTTTGCTCCTATGCTAAATCTGCTTAAATCCCCTGTAAAGCTTCCTTACTATAGACACAAATTACAATCATACTATGACAGCCTAAACAATGCACAGGAAACTGGTCTGTGTGAAAATGAGACCTGGTGAGTGACTATCTCCTGTGAAAATCCGGCTGCTGGTGACAAGAAGAGATAGGAACAGGACAGAAATTGTCTCTGAACCTCAGAAAATGTACTGGTGTGGGCAGAACAAGATGCTGACAATATTTTATTTAAGTGCAGTGTAAACCTAGCTTTGACATAATACAATCCTAATCTGAAGGCTGTCCATGTTACAGTGTATATTGTATTCATATCTCCAGTCGAGTTTATTCCTTACTGATAAAAAACAATATTGAGGTAAGACTAGTAAAACCCATTAGAGTAAGCACAGAGACATGCTTTAAATAGACCAACAATTCCACTAGAGGACAAGATTCCACTACCCACTTACTCAGTTCATGAGAACAACAGCTCAGGGTCAATCCTCATACTTATTCCAGCCAACATACACATTTCTGCAAACCAGCCCACTCCTCAGTTTAGCACCACTCAGCCCAATGGACTGAAAAGAGAGGACTGTCCCTCTACAATCACTCTTCCAACCACACTACCCACTTTGAGCATTTCCGGATTTCCTCTTATTTCATATTTCCTTATTGGTTTCAATCCTGCATCACAAATTGGTAAAGCTCTTGTTGAGTTAACCTCAGAAAAAGGCTCTTAGCCCAAGATGGGGTTTTCAGTAGTTTTTGGCAGTGGCCTAAATTCAATTTCTTTGAGCAACTGTAAAAAATTTCACCAAGAGTACTATTAGGCATATCAGATAACCCCACTCCACCTCTGTATCAGCATTTTTCTCTGCACTGCACTTTGCCATCCTCTTTGCACTACAGATGATGTATATTACAAATATTAAGCAGAGAGGAATCCTACAGCATTTCTTTGAAATCTTTTTTTCCCCCTCCCCCCACCAAAATACAAAGATGGCTGAAGAGCACAAAGATATTTATTCTCTCAGAAAGAGCAGACATGCTTTTTTTGACTAACACTGGCTTGGCACATGAACTCTGATTAACTCCCTTCATGTTAAGTCACACTGCTTGCAAACTGCCCCCATTTCTGTCTCTCATCCTCTCCACCACAAAAACCCAAAAAACACCGCACATATTCAAAGGGAAAAGGTGATATCAGAAAACGAAAAAATAAGAAGAGTTTCTTTCTCACTTTCTGAAAGGCACGTGTTTCTTCAGAGGCAGAGATGGCAAGGTTTTCATAATGTTTGCTGACCTGAAAAAAAATGAATTTCCAGAAGTGTGAAGGAATTCTGTTCCATTAATTCATTTGCATTTTATCCCCCATAAGATTAGGAACATAACCCTTTCTGTCTCCTCCGTCAGCTGACATTCCATATTACAGCAAGGCTGAGGCCACTCTCATGCCCCATCAAGCATTAGCGGACTTTGCTCAGCCAATACAAGTATTTAAAAACTCCCTAGAAAACACATTAATCAAACAGATCCACGGTTGTGTAAAATAAAAGTTTTTAAATGTACCCTATTTAATAAGAAATGGACTGTTAAGCATCTTCAACGTGCCAAATTGGCATAGCTCATTGATTCTCTTGGCTTATGAATAACATGTAGAAGCACAGACCTTTTGATATGCCTACTTTTTCCATGTTTCTGTTTCCTTAAAAAAATTCAAAGCTAAATTCTAAATATAGAAGCAACAGACAAAATTTAGTACAGAAAATAACCTTAGCAGGGTCATAAAGCCCATGTCAGATCACACCATGACTGATTCACCTGTGTGGGAAAACTAATATATATTTTCACATGCCCCATAAAATTTATGGCTCTCATTTTAAAACAAAGGTGACAAATACTTCTGCAATTTAGAAAATGGACCACTTTTCATGATTTAGCAGAGACACACGCAGCATACTGTGTTCCAATTACAAACTAAATGGCACACATTCACTGGCAAATGGGAAACGGAAAATTATTTGCTTTGAATGAGTTGAATCGTGAGAGAGAATTTGAAGTGGCACAGCACAGAAAACATCTTCAGCATGCATTTAATCCACACAGATCAATGTTTGAGGCTTCACACATGAATTAGTGACCAGCACAACATCAAATACTCCTGTCCCATGCCACAATAACAGCATTACCCAGCCGACAATAAAACATTCACGCATTCATTCGCCTCTAGTTGCTCTGTGTTTTCTGTTGTTGGAAGCTCCCCAGAAAGATCTGTCACTTTTGAACTCTTGCATAATATGCAGAGCATGGGCTCACTTTTAGTGACTTCTGTGGCCAAATTAAAATCA
This sequence comes from Lepidothrix coronata, assembly GCF_001604755.1. Lineage (NCBI taxonomy): Eukaryota > Metazoa > Chordata > Aves > Passeriformes > Pipridae > Lepidothrix > Lepidothrix coronata. Next base: position 4,202,404 of record NW_016690188.1, read on the forward strand.
CATAAGCAAGATGGGTAAAAGACTCAAAGTTTACTGCTGGGGAGGCTTGCAGTGTTGTTGCAGAGTGTTCCTCTTTCCCCCTTTCTCCCTCATGTAGCACTGGAACAGCCTTAGGTAAGAGGCAGCAGAGAGAGTCAGGCTCTGATCTCTGTAGTATGGGGGGAGTAAGAGAGCAACTTTAAGCCAGTAACACGGGAAAGGCAATGGGGTCAGCATCTGCAACTGGGAGGTCAAGAGCTACAAGAACACTGTTCCTGATTCATTTCTGGCTTATATCACCCTAATTCCATGAGTTGTGCCTAAAAAACAGCTCCACTAAACTCAAAGCAGTTACTCAAAAGTTACACTAGGACTTGAATCTTTCAAGGCACATTCAATGTATGCAGAGGTAAGAAAAACATATGTGATTACAGGAAAGGCAAACAAGTCAAAATGAGGACGTAACTAGGTGAATAATGAAGAGAAAGCAGCACTCAAGTTGCTGTTCACACACTCCTACTTCCTTGCAAATGAACCAAACCTGAATATTTGTCTGAACATGAGGGGAAAAATGCCATTCATCACATTTACTCTCATCCAGCACCAGCTTCACAGCTCGTCTTCCTTTACAAAGTTGGTGAAACAAATAGGGTATGTACTCTACCACTTGTTTTCAATCAGTAAAAGGTGTGTACACCTGCAAGGGAACTGGTTTAGCAAATCCAAACCCCTGCAAATGAAAAAAACATGCATGGAGTCTTCTAGAAGAAAAAAGAAAAACAGTACATCTTTAAAAGTCCCCACAGAGTCAGGATGGCCCTGAGACAAAAGGAAGGGGCTGGAATAATTCCTCTGTCCTTTCTTGTCTCATTTCAACTGAGTACAGAAAGGGCCTGAGGCAGAGCTACAAGCCGGGAGCACACCTTGGCAGTAGGAGAGATGCTGCAGAGGTGGGCAGCTTGTAGAGATGCAGGACCTAACCACAGCAGCAATTCAGTGTAACCCTTCGGTGTGAGGGAAAGATATTGCTCACTGGACTGATGAACGTGGGCACAGATACAAGATAATTTTGGGGTGTTATCTGGTTCTACATTTCCTTTTGTACACATCACTGGAGTATGGAGTCTGACAAATGAGATCAAGCTACCCCAGACTTCTGCTCACTCTTTTGCCCTAAGCAAAGGCTAGTGTTTGCAACACCATAAGAAAATACAGTCCCTCTCCCACCAACGCTCTAAAGTTGTGTATCATTCTGAAGTGGAAGAATAGACTGTCACAGTGGTAAGAATCAAACAGTACACAATGCCAAAAGGTGAAAAATTCAGCTTTGCATTATTACACACACTAATAGGGATGGCATGTATTCCTTCAAATCCCAGGCTCTCCCTAGTTCTGAAAACAAAGTCCCAGACCTCCCTACATATTTTGACAGAAACGGCAAATCTCAGCAAAAAAAACCCCTCAAAGATATCAAGGGGGCAACCTCAGTGCAAACCCAAGAAAGCCTCAGTCTTTTCCCTAGGCTGAATTTTTCATTCATTTTGTCTTAGCACAGTACAAATTGCTGAGCTAAAGAATCTCCTGATTTCAAGCATAAAAGCCCAAAGTAACAAGGCTATGGTCTGAAGGATCACTGCTTTGCCTTTCTCATACTCAGACAATCCTTGCTCTGTTCTGCACAGAGAAGGAAACTGTCCACCCTGTTCAGACCACATCCTCCGGGACAGATGAACACCCAACCTATCGAAGTGCCTTCCCCCAACACACTCCCTGAATTTTTAGTTATTTAAAAAGAACAACAGCAAACAAAAGCTCAATTGTAAGTGCATCCTGAACTTAAAATCATCTAGAAAAGACCTTTCTTCATTCCCTGCTGTTGCTTTTTCTATCGCTGCCAGCTACACCGCAGTGCTCCAGGGTAAGTCACAAAATTCTCCATTCTTTTGAGACAGGAATAGTTCAGCTTACAGAAGGAACCATTGTCCATGTGACTACATACATGTACCTGATGTCAGCATTGGGTTTAGGAAATATGAAACTAAGCTGAGAGAGAAGAAGAGGGAGAACTTTCTTGTAATACAAACACATCCACATCATCAGGATTTGTTTTAGTACTCTGACAAGAACTCATTAGCACTACAGTACTAAGTGCTTGTATTTGCAACTGCACTTAAAGATTGCAGCCACACCTGGGATGCTGATATTGGATGTGATACAGAGAGTGTCACTGCCAAAAACTGTTTCCATGCTAGGCACACAATGCAAAGGGTAGGAAGAGAAATTAATAAACTGTAGCCACCAAACCAGGTCCACATCTGCAGCTTCCAGTACTTGTGGTAGCAGGGGAGGCAGATTCTAGGAGTAGCAGTATAGGGGCTGGACAAAATGACTTTCCGTCATAAGAACTATTTCTGTAACAGCATTTTCAGAAACTGCGTCTTAGGACAATGTTCTAACCTCCCTAATAAGGTGGTAAAGGGAATATAACAAGAACCAGGTAAGTCTACTCACATGTTCAAAGGTGGAGAATTATAGCCTATAGCTCTGATATAAAATGGCAACCCCAAGCCTCCAGCTGCCTTCCCTTCCCTGATGTTAGCAGTCATCTGCTATAAGCATGCACCACTGTGGATTGCTGCCAGGCATCACAAAGTTTGGAGAGGTGGTGGATCTATAAAGAAAGCAGAGATGCTAGGACCAGGACTTTGGTCATTTCTCTCCCTTTCCTGAGGGCAAGGACCAGTATTATAGTCTGCTGGGAAGCCCGAAGGAAGAAATTTAATAATCGATATAATTATTAATAATCTAAAGTAATGTCACTATTATATTTATTGATAATTGCTTGTCCTACAGTTTAAAACTGGTTGTGGTCAAGTAAAGGGTAAATGCATACAATTTCCTCTGTGCCAACCAGCCTGCTGCAGCTAGACACCCTCCAGGTCTAAAGACTCCCCTGCTTCCAGCATCTCTCCATCACAGCTGCCACAAAACCACAGCCTGCCAGACGGAGCTGCAACAGCAACAGAAGGCAGGAGACTCTACAAGGACCATTTTCCTTGCCCCATCTCAGAGACTAGTCAGATTTCAGGCTCTACTCTGGCTTTCCATCTCCCAGAGTGGCTCCAGTAGCTGCTGCTCAGGGCTCCCTGCACTTCAAACTTCCTGCTAGCTCTTACTTTGTTACTTGGAGAAGCTAGATTGCCACATTTTCACCTTTTTAGGTGAAATTTTAGTAGAAAATTTAGAGCTAGTTTGGGAAAAATGTATTTTAAAAATTTTAAATAAAATGCATACTTTCACTTCAAATTTGTATCAATTGGGAGTTTGTTTTTCCCATAAAGAAGATTTAAAACTAAGCTATACATGTTTAATAATGGCAACTATTTTACAACAAGTTGTTCTGATTGCTTCAATTTTTTCCCTCTTCTTGCTGTCTATTCCTATTTACACAAAGAATAGGAAAAGCATGCAAGATGCTCACTCCTCTCAGCCCTGTCAGAAGTTTTAAAAGAACATGTTTTTATACGATAATGAGAACTTACTTAAAACACTTTGAGGAAAAGCAGCATTATGTTTATGCTTTTTAGAAGCAACTAAACATTTCACAAGCAAATTTGAAGTAAAAAGTTTTCCTTTGGAGAACTTTGACGAGCAGCCACTGAAGTCTGAAAGTCAGGGTGCTGTGTGGACATGGACCTATATTAAGTTACTCAGAAGCACCTGAGTTCCTCCCCCAGACATGTCTTTACTACTGTGCCAGAGGGAGCTTGAAGGTCAAGTTTGGTGGTGAGTCAATTTGACAACACACATGCACACATTAAAAAATTTTCTGATTCTACAAGGCATAGTAGGGGCTACATATTCTTACATTGCAATGTCAATCTTCCTCAACAATTACCAGGATAACATTTTCTCATTTTCTTTTTTTTTCCCCACAACTGAAACTGCTTTTTTCCCCCCACTGGAAAAAAAAACAAAACTCATTGCCTTGGGAATTTACTAGTAAATTCCCATCAGGACCAGTTTTACTCTGCCTTTCCACTTACAAAATTAAACTCAAAAAGTAACAGAAATTGGCCAAAGGCAAGAATGGAGGAATCATAGTGAGTGCACTTAAGGATCACAGTCAAGGCACACAGTTAAAGACTAATAAGAATTGTGGCTTTAAGGCAGGCACTAATCAAAAGAAAAGAAAGAGCATGTTGCATTAGTTGTTCAGCAGATGACACCAACAAAATGCAGGAATGCGGGGAAAAAACATCATTATAATACACAAGGTGCCTTCTTTCCAGTAAAAGAAAATTGTTAGACCATTACGAGAAGTCTCTACTGGGATAAAGCAGACAGTTCTGTCACCTACAGTCACAAAGATCCACTAAGATTAGAAGTGGTATGAAACAGGGCTAACAGTATGATCAGAAAGAGAAAAAAAGCATCCCACAAATGGAACCTAGTTTATAAAACAAAAAGGATTGTTCTCCATATAAATCTTTGGTAATTATCACTAAAGAAAGAACATGCACTGACATTTAAACTGGGGAATATAGAATGATTTCTAATCACAAATGTTGGACTACCAAACAACTTTTTTTTTCTGGTAGCAGTGATTCCTGTCTTGTTTTAAAGTGAGTTTAATCAGTTAGTGAAACAGTTAAAGCCTTTGACAGACCTGGGCTTCTTGACACAGAAGATTCATAAATGCTAAATGAATCCATGTTTCCACCTGCTGGCTTGAAACATTTGTTCAGTAACAATATTCTTCCAACACTTATCATTGTCACCTGTTCATTAAGTGCTGAATATGGAATTACAGCTCTACCAAAGAAAGAACATATCTAAGCACTTCCCATTTAAACAGAATGCTCTTTCATCCTATTATATAAGTTTCCATCTCCCAAAAGGAATCTCAAAACACTTAAATGCCATGCACTGCTTTACTGTAAACAAAGATTTACCAATTTTAGCATGCAACTCCTCTAGGGTGATACATGTCAGCTGTTCTAACACCCCACAGTAGACATGCATAACAGAGAAGAGCATGTCCTACTGAACACACAAAGGAGATTCTCTTGTAAACAGGCTGGGACTACACTAAACTTGGACTCTGGCCAGCACTTCATATCTAACACCAACAAATGGTCCCATAATGCCTCTGAAGTATCAGGGTAGTTTGTTCTAGGCTATATCCAAATGAGGCTCTAGTGTCACAGACAGCAGGATGGCACATAAATAGTCTTTTAAAAGTCTGATAAATGAACAGTAGGACCTAGGATCACTGTGAAACAGGATAAGGATATTTTTCCCAATTCAAAAATAAAGCAAGGCTCATTTCCCACAGCAGCAAAGGAAGTCTGTGATTGATTGAACCCCAGTTTATACCCCAGTTGTTCCTCCTTTAGCTGTTCATGAAGCCTCCCATTGCTGTGAAGAATAAATATGAGGTTTACCCATAAAAGTGAAAACTTCCTATACTTAGTGTCCCTACACAAAAACCCAGACTTATTGGGTTCAACAACTCCTATTTCACCATTTCTAGTACCTGAAGCATTCAGCCTGTCATTTCAAAAAAAAGCCATCTCCAAGTGCTAATTTCCACGTGAGCCTTGAGACTCATTTGTCTCTGTACGACTTAAACACCGTAGATTTAACTTTAGTCTGAACTATGCCACCAGAATTAGTGAATCCATTTTGTCCTCCCTAATAACTAAAATAAATTTTTGCACTTTCACGGTTTTACCTCTCGAAAGAGCTCCCAATGCTTCACAAACATTGGTGCACCACGGAGGTCCATCAAACAGATCTACTCCATGACAATATATATAGACTGTAATTGAAATCTCCCCATGATCTCCTGAGCAGAGAACTATTTTCAACCTTGTTTTGGAGCTGAGGTAAAAGTAATCCAAGAAATTTACTACAGAACAGGGAGTTGAACTTAAATGCTCAAGTCATATGCAAAACCTCAAACTACTGGACCATTCTTCCCTTCACTGTAAAATAAAAGAATAGAACAAATCACAATGAACTCAGATGACAGTATTATACTTATCTAAATTGCATATTTCTTTAACTAAAAGCTTCAAATTATTGGAAGCACGGATGTTTGCCAATGTCCTTTCATGGACCAACTCCTCCTCTCTCCTCTACTCCACTTCCAAACTATTTCAAAATGTCATCTTTCATTTGTGACACATCCCAGCCATGTGGGGTGGCAGCTGAGTCACCTCCCTGCTGTGAATGAGGTGGAATGGTGACAACCACCTTATAACTGCACAATCCTTTTTTGGGCACTTTGTGTTGGAGGCTGCTCTCCCATTCTATGCAAAGGGAAGGGTGGGAGGAACAAATTGGGGTGGAAGAACTCCACACACACAAAGGAGAACGGAGGGATTGGAGGTGGACCCAGCAATCAAATTGCATCTTCAAACACAGTCAAACTAAAGGGCACCTAGAAAACCAGGCACAAATACTTAAAAAAACAGTAATGAGTCAGAGACTCATTTGAGTTGACATTCTGCTGATGTCTACTGAAGGCTCTGAATTAAAGCATCTCTTAAAGCATCTATGACTCTCCACAGACTCTGTGGAGATACTGGGATGTAGCATCACATCTTTGACACGATGCTGGCTTAAAATGTTTCCCTCTTTCCCCCACCAATTCTTCCCTTTCCAGTTCTTGAGGAGGTTCACCCTTTCCTCAGGCATGCTAATAGGGTTGTTAGTGGGGTTCTCCTGGAAACTGGAGAAGAAAGTTATCCTAATTTGAAATGTCCCTTCTGTGAGGGGAAAAAGGGCCAGAAATGCCATTCCCATCCAGTTTCATTGTTCAAGACAACTGACCATCACCACAGATCCAGTTTCACAAATTGCCTAAAATTCCCAAACATGTTTCTGTTTGACTATGCCCTCATATCTGTCTCACAGAATGTTTACAAGGCAGATGATCCTACAGCACCACAATAATAACTACTGCCTAAGAACATGTTATCCCAGTTACCCTACTGTACACCATGTGCATGATTTTGCCTTGAGTCCTTTGAAACCCTAAGCCCTCCATCTGTTTTTGTATATGAGAGAACCTGAACTGGTGGTGCAAGCCCTGGTGCCAAACATCAGTCACCAGAACTCATCTCTGGTGCTGCTGCCACACGTGACATCCTAGTCCACCTGAAACAAGGAAACTTTGACATTCATCTCTACTCATCAGCTCTTTCTTAAGAGTCTGTCAATTACCTTATCAATCAAATGTCAGAAAAAATTAGTCAGGAAGTATTAAATCTACACTCCAGTAAACCTGGACCTGCAAGAGTTGTTTCAAGACATGTAGCCAGAAGCAGGTTTGATTTCATCTCCTCAGGAACAAGCAGGAACTTCTACACAAACACAAGTGTGTGGCACTTAGAGTATTATTATACTATGACACCTTCCTTGTTCAAGTGTGCTCAGCACACCCATTACATACACACACACCCCACAGGAAAATAAAAGGTTAAATACATTGCCCCTTGCCTGTATTTTCCAGAAGACTTTTTTGATAAAGGACTTTCACTGCCTGTATGTTTCCATTTATTGCAGGTCAAAGATGGAGGCTAGTGAATCTTGCCTCGAGAAGCAGAATTATATCCTCTGCTCAGGCAGCAGCAGTCTGTTCTCTGAGACCAAACACATGGGGCAGTCCATATAGCCATGCACTGCAGAAAACTCATTTGATGAAGAATCATGTCATAACTAGATTAATGTGTAACTGCATTGTACCTGTAGCTTTGCTGTAAATGTTTGTGCTACACTGGGAGCAGATAATAACTGTGCACATTGACATAGAATCACTCAGGCTGGAAAAAATTTCTAAGATCACTGAATCCAACCATCAATCTAGCATCACTGAGTTCACCACTAAACCGTGTCCACAAGTGCCACATCCACACACCTTCTGAACCCTTCCATGAATGGTGATTCTACCACTTCCCTGGGCAGCCTGATCCAATTCCTGACCACCCCTTTAGCGAAAAAACTTTTCCTAATACCAAATTAAAACCTCCCCTGAAGCATCCTGAATCTATTTCCTCTACCCCTGTTGCTTGTTACCTGGGAGAAGAGACCAGATAACAAGAGGAAGGAACTGGAAGCCATGATGCAGCAGGCAAACTATGACACAGTTGTCATCACGGAGACATGGTGGGACAAGTCACACAACTGGAGTGCTGCAATCGATGGCCATAATCTCTACAGAAAGGATAGACAAGGAAGGAGATGATTTCACGAATCTCTGAAAACTACTTGTCATCTGCCCAAAAACTTGTCACCATGTTTAAGGACCTCCTCTATCCCACAGCCACACCTCTCAACTGGTTTTGGTCTTTTTCACTAGTAGGAAAATGCGAAGCCATCTGTTCCACTAAAAACCAGAAAACTAACATGTTTACATCTTTCCCTCTCAAGGATAGATTTGCTAATGAAGTTTGGTCTTAGCAGGATGGCACAGAATCATAGAATATGCTAAGGTGGAAGAAACCCACAGGATCATCGAGTCCAACTCTTAACCCTGCACAGAAGCATCCCCAGGAGTCACACCATGTGCCTGAGAGCATCATCCAAACACTTCTTGAACTCTGTCAGCCTTGGTGCTGTGACCCCTGCCCTGGGGAGCCCTGTGGAACTCCATTAATGACAGGTCACCAGTCTGATGTCCCCATTCACTATTACCCTTTGTGCTCAACCTGTGAGCCAATTGCTCATCCACCACATGATGTGTTTATCCAGCTGTGTGCTGGACATTTTGTCCAGAAGGATCCTGTGAGAGACAGTATTGAAAGCTTTACTGAAATCCAAAAGGATTTCAGTATTACATCAACTGGCAGATCAGCTACACACATCCTCTTTGCTCTCTAATGCTTAGAAGCCTGGCAGTTGTGTTTCTAGGTTAGAAATGATGGCTGATGCAAAACATTGTCCAGGCAGTGCAACACCTGGTTAATTGAAGAAACAAACCTGGAACTCATCACTGAACCGTAACCTTCTTTCACATTTATTTGTGCCTCCTCTCTCTGAATTAGGAAGATGGGCATTATCATGTCCTGGAAATAATATTTCCGGCAAACTTCTGGAAAAACTTTTATGTCCTCATCAGCGTGCACCCTGAAAGACACATTTCCCCCCATGAATTAGTCACCAAATTACTAGACTTTTTATCAGCCTACTTTGCAACCATTGAATATAGAAATAGGGTAGGGTAACTACAAACAATGCTAGAGCATCACTGACCACTAAGGACAGGAAACTTTCTCTGTTCTGTTAGTGTTTACCACTTAATTATAGGTCCATTTACTATGACATGATGACCAGAAGACCCTTATCAGATGAAACTAAATGTCAGCTATTCTCCTTTTCTATGCTCTACTTCAAGTCAGCTCAGAAACAATTTCAAATGCTTTTATAAGTAAACCCTGTATAGGAATCATTTATCGATGCTTTCTTGCAACTGCAGTTGAGCAATTCTTACTGCAGAGGTCATACTAAATACCTGAAATGGGTTTGACCTCATAGGATACATCCCCTATGTAGTCTTTGTCCAGTTCAACCTCTGGGGGGCAAGAGGGAAAGAGAAAAAAGTATAAGAGCAAAAAGGAGAATTCAGTGTGTTGAAGAGTGTTCTCCCTGGTGTAATTGTCTTGACTGCACAAAAGCAGAGAGAACCTATTTCTGGGGTTTCTGTAAGAATCTCAGCTTAACAGTTGACCCTTTCATACAGCCTGGTTACAAAAGAAGAGCTCCATCATTCACACACCACTTCCTCACCTTTGGCTGAAGTAACTGGAAAGGGATCAATGACAAAGATAAAACCTGAAAAATCAGACGTATTCCCAAAGGAGCCAGTAGTTATATTTTACTTGTATTTTAAAAGCTTTGAGAAATGTTAACAGTAAGTCAATATAGACAGTGAAAGAAATACTATTGGGCTGCCCCTTGCTCCTGGGAGAAGGCAGAAGAGAAAAGGGCATAACACTCACACAGTAAAAAGAGATCTGCAAAGTTAATGCCTCTCTCAAGCTTGCAGCAGGCCACAGAGTAATTGTGAACCCAGCATGCTCTGTGAGCTGCTGTAAGCTGGCTAAAAGCAGTCACTTAATCCTGCACACATCAGTGTGGTTTGGCACCACTTGTCCTGGTTCTGGCTGGGATAGAGTTATTTTCTTCCCAGTAGCCAATATAGGGCTGTGTTTTGGATTTAAGATGAGAATAATGTTGGTAACCCACTGATGTTTTTTGTTGTTAAAGAGCTGCATTTACACTAAGTCAAGCACTTTTCAGATTCTTTTGCTGTGTGGCCGGCACAGAGGCTGGGGGTGCACAAGAAACTGGGAAGGGACACAACCAGGATAGCTGACCCCAGCTGGCCAAAAGGATATTCAGATCATATGGTGGCATGCTGAACAATAAAACTGGGGATGAGTTGGCTGGGGAGTGGCAGCCTGCTGCTCCAGGACTGGCTGGCCATTGGCCAGGGGGTGGTGAGCAACTGCATTGTGCAACTCTTGTTTGTATATTCCCTTACTGTTATTATTCTTCCCTTCCTTTCTCTGTCCTGTAAAACTGTCTTTATTTCAACCCATAAGTTTTACTTTTTTTCCAATTCTCTCCTCCATCCCACTGGGGTGGAGTGAGGAAACAGCTGTGTGGGGTTTAGCTGCCTGCCAGGTTAAACCACAACACCACTAAAGATGGAGTGTGGTAGTGAGCATAAAAGGAGCAACCATTTCAGTGGCCAGACTTGTAGTCCTGGAGAACTGTCCATGCACGAGCAAGTCAGCAGAGACAGCAGCAAGCCTGCAGACTGCAGGTGAGATTACATGGCAGGAGAGGGACAGATTCCCAGTCTTCCACCATCCCAGCCAAACCAGAGCACCCAACTGTAAGACCCCAGGCTTGCACTCTGAGCTCACTGAAGGAGTTTTACTTTAAAAATAAGCAAGACTCCAAAAATTCACCCACTGAATTTATTAAAAGGGCCTTCAGTTCTTTTATACCTTGAGAGAGCACACAGGAGAAGACAATACACACATTTCTCAGGAGGTCAAATAACACACTTTTACTAGCAAACTTCAGTGTTTATAACCCTATAGGAATCCCTCTTAAAAGGCATCTTCATTTTCTGATCTTTTAGTGTCACATACTTAATCAAACTTGGTAAATTTATTCTGTAGTCCCTTTTGCACACTCTTTCCCTCTTCAAAATAATTTTAAAATTATTTTTCCAGCATTTACTCCTTCCTGGTTTTATATCACTGCTGTAAATGGGATTTTTCTTCTTGACATCAAAAGAAGAAAAATAGGGTTTCCTAAGATAGTTTTCTGGCTGATTACACAGAAGCAGTGCAGTAGTCAAGAGCAACAGATAAGTAGCTTTAACACATCATAGTTTCCCGTCTTTGGGCTGTAGAACAACATAAATATGTTAATACACCCAGCTCTGTGCTGCTCCTTGCCCTGCAGAGCTCCACAGCAGCCTCAGCTCTCAGCTGCTAAGGCAAACACACACCTCAGTGGAAAGGGCTCCCACTCTGCCCCCATACCTACGACTGCACACCAGGCACCAGCACAACACCTATAAAATGCCCTGGGCCACCACTAAACCACGTGAGGCAAATGGAGGTGGTGACAGCTGAAGACATGTCCTTCAGGGGGTGACTTGGCCATTGGGGGGACAGTAACATGGCCCAGGTCACTGGGATCTGACCAGGACTGGCCACAAAGAATAGTCTTTAACTGTCTACTTCTGCCACAGATCCCATCCAGGTTATGCCTGAACAAACCCACTCACGGATTTTTTTTTTCTGTTCCTAAAAACCAGAAACAACACAAAACAAAACCAAACAAATGAACAAAAAACAAAACAACCTCTGGTGCTCCCTTGTGTTCATATTTAGGTAGCAAACAAGCAAGAAGCTGGAAAAGCCCTGTCAGGTAAAAAAGAAACTTTTGCGAAAGGGTTCAGGCAGGCAGCACTTAGAAAACGATTCCCTGAACACAAACTGTCTTCACTTGCTGGTAGCACAGAAACAGTAAGTTTTATGGTAGAAGCACACAAACTACAGTCCTGGTCAAATGGGCAGAGATGGATGGAAGGATGAAGAGACTGTCAGGAGGATGAAAGGGCACAGAGCAGTTCAGTGAAAGCAGAGTCCTGGTCTGCTTTTGGCAGGTTAAAACTCTGCTATGTAATATTTTATATGATAACATCACATATGTGTGTATAGAGATATCTATTTCTTTCCTATGTGCCCATTATGGAATTGTTGTAAAAGAAAGCATTTCTCAGTAAGTAGTTCTTCTGGAGAATAATTCAGTTATGTACACGAGTCATCTACTAAACTGCAGTTGCATCTAGACCTCCAGTTCCATGCTAGTTCATAAGATTTTCATGCAATGGCACAGTTTTGCTTGTATTCCTGAGACTGCAGGCAAATGTTTAAATATTTTACCAGTAGAAAACCATTTTGAATCATTTTTTTAAGCCAAGATGTAATGTTTCTATTCCTATTTGATTTGAGGAGTTTCATATAGTTGAAGAATGCCCCGGCTGGGACTTGAACTGAGAAAGCAGTGGCTCTTCAGTAGTTACAGTTAGAGACAGGTTTTATACTGAATGCATGAGGTTACTTTTGAACCTCTGGTTAAAACAGTAACATGTAATTATAAACATATTTCTATTTTATGTTACCTTACTAGTTGCTTTCCAACTTTACAGAACTCTCAATATCTCCTCAGACCACTCTGAGCAATTCAGAGGTGAAGACCAGATCTAAATGAGAAGTGGAGCCTTAATGAGGTGTCTGAAAGGAAGGAACCAGCTAGAAGACATTAAGCTATTTTCTATATAGATTTTTCATCCATGTCCTTTACCTGATGAATGGCTACATGAGTCTGAATTAGGAGTTTCCTGGAAAACACAATCCAAAACTAGCAAATCGACAGGCAATTTGAGAATGAAAAATATACCCTCCAAAGTGGATCGAGTTGATGTTCCTCAAACTGTACAAGGCAATAAAGAAGGAAAAGAACTGCTAAATCAGGTCAAGCCCTGCACAGTTTTTGAAATAATCCACGTAGAAACTTCTTAGAATGTGCTGAAGTACACAAAAGGAAGCCTGTGAGGTTTAGCATTTCCAGCTCTTACATTTCCCACTCTTTCCTCAGCTCCTTGCCAGAAAGAATCCCCAAAAAATGAGATGTTGTCCTCATTCTAAAGTTCTTTGAGCACTTTCAGTTCCTGGCTTATGCATGAACAGAGAATTTTAGCAAAGCCCTCGAGGTCTTCTATATTCTGTGGTATTTTGCCATGCAAAAAAATTGTGTATTTAGTACCAAAAGTATTGTGGAAAGGGACTTTTAACGAGGGCATGGAGTGATAGGACAAGGGGTGATGGCTTTAAATGGTAAAAAGGTAGATTTACAATAACTACAGTGAAGTTTTTTATTATGAGGTTGGTGAGACACTGGACTAGGTTGCACAGAGAAGTTGTGGATGTCCCATCCCTGAAAGTGTTCCAGGTCAGGTTGGATGAGGCCCTGAGCAACCTGGCCTTGTGGAAGGTCAGGCCACTTCCTGGCCCATGGCAGGGTAGTGGTAACTAGATGATCTCTAAATGTCTTTTCCAACTCAAACAGTTCTATGATTCTATGAGAAGCTACCATTAATATTCAGTATATGAGAAAAAAAGGAAAGGATACACAAGTCTGCCAGCCTGCTACAGAATTCCCCTCTGGTGTCCAGAACATTTTTTACTTTCAAGAGCCAACTTTTTTTCTGTTCTTTCTTTCTTATGTACTTCCTTGCAAACACTGAAATCAATCATGTCTAGAAACCATCAGATCCAAATAGGAAAGGATTATGCAACAGCATGTCATTAGTGAATCAATATTGCCTGACCAGGCCACGTGCTTGTCAAGGTCGCATTGATTTCTTTAGCATCATATTGTTGCAACTGGCCTTCCTAGCAGATGGATCCATGTTCCAGTGGCTACAGCTATAGACTCACCTCATTGCTTGCTAGGCTGCAGGATGCTTGGTAGGTTTTTCCCCCATGACAAGTTTCCACTCTTTATCTGAAGCAACACTGCCCCCCATGTGTTGTCTTCAGCTTCAGGAAAACTCACTGCTACAGTAGCTCCTGCTTCCTCTGGTTGGACACACACAGCTGCTGAGATACCTCATAAAATCCCTCTGTTCTGAAAGCATAAGAAGCTGCATGCACTTGGCACACAATAACCTCATCATTCTTTATGAGAAACTGAAAAATAGCACAACTCCAGAGTATGATCCTAAAAGTTTCAGCTTAGACCGTCAAGAAGTGGTCCTTATTATCCATTGGGTACACAGCAGGTAATGAAAGAGGACCAATTTAACAGTCAGGATTGGTCACCACTGGCAGCATGAACCTTTAAGACAGGGAGTGATTAAAATTTGTCCTCCTCATCTCTTAGGGCATGACATCATGAGGTGCACTGGAGAAAAACAGTTCAGAAGATAATTAGATATGAAGGACAATAAGCAGAAAGCTCTGTATTTATTACCCGGTCTGAGGGCAAGTTGCAATACAAGAGCATAGCCTGGCAGCAAAGACCAGGCCCAGCAAGAGTTGGGAATAAGAACCAATTCACACAGGAGTGTTATGTCGCAGGTTCAAGAGTGGTGCCAGATATTTCAGCAGTATCTTACCAAACAGAGCCACAGAGCCAAATCAGGGAGCGACATGAGTGAGAATGTTATTTCCAGGCAGAGTACAGACTCATGTCAGGCAGAACTCCATGTGCCAAGCAAAACTAGTTAGCCAACTGTCTCTGTTCTTTGAGTGTGAACATGTTACTTTTCTTCTGCTTGGATGATTTTTTAAAAAAAAATTATTTTTAATAAACGTTGTCCCTAACCCTAGGGCAAAGCAGCCCAATTTTCAGTGGTGCTAATAAAAGAACTCCCATTAAACACAAAATTTAATAAAGAAAAGAAAGCAGTCACATAGGTAAAAACACAGAATAAATTGGCTGAGGGAGAAGTCTGGTAGAGGAAATTTGAAGCAATCAGAGAACATAAAACAGGCTGCTTATCCTGCAAGAATAAAGACACAGGAGGAAAAGGATGAGTTAGTTCCCCTAGTTAATACCTGATTAACAGTTGTGTTACTACAAAGCAATGAGGAACAATTGAAATTATCCTCATTAAAATAACACAGATGAGGAGCAGGAGATTTTTAAAAATTATGACTAGTTAACACAAGTTTACCCCATTCCCCAGTCAGATGAGTAGGGAATGGAAAAACACTCTGAGAAGAGAGTTTGGAGACAGTTCTCATAATAAGACAAGTGAGAAGTCCCCTTCTGCCCTATATGGGAACCCCAAGAACCAACCATTGACTTCTTTTTATTTCAACAACTCTTCAAAACCTATGAGTCGATTACATGCACAGTCTGTTCCATCTTGGGTGTCAGCTGTAAAGTGAATATATAGAGATAAATAAAATTTTTATAATGATGGTATCTGGTGCTGAAGTACAAGAACTTCTTAAGAGACTATCATGGCCAAATATTTGGAGGAGGTTGATCCTCACTTTCACTTTGTATCCATTGAACATTGGGAGCAATCTATAAATAGCACCAAAGCCAGTGTTCTTGTCATCTACACAGTGCCTTAGTTGAATTAACTAACTACTTAGACTATAATCAAAGCCTTTAAGGCAAAGGAGTAGTCATGTGAGTAACATATTTCCACTAAGTCCTTTCCATCTCCTAGCTTCCCATCATTTCCAGCAATACTGATTTCAAAAGCAAACTCATCACTCTTTGGTGCATTACTCCAAGGGCAGAAGGTCAGTCCAACGGTCCAGTTAGAACTCCTCTGGTAGGGAAGGGAACTCTCAATCAGTGTCAAGAACTAGCCTTTTTATCACCTGTCAATGTATAGCAGTTCTGCAACATATTCTGTTTTTAAGAAAGTGAACTGAATTCTCGTGCTTAATTCAAAGTAAACCAGTAAAATCATACAGGCAAACCTGCTCCCACATACATCTCCTGGGACAACAGCCAGGGTTGATTTTCATGTCATCCCAGCAAGCACAGGCCCTCAGGAATTCAGTATAATCTATTCTAACATCTCTGCAACAAATGCATTGCAGCATCCCAGACATCAAGCAAAGGCAGCTACAGTAAACCCCAATATCTCCCCTCTAAATGCACAGCCCAATATCTATGTTTCTGGAGAAGGAAATCTGTTTCTGAAAGTAATCTCTGCATCCAAGTCTTACTCCAGGCAATACAGGTTAACAGCATTAATTCACTGATCCATATGCCCTCTGACATGCCCACTACAATTTGGAAATCCCTTAGGGAGTGCCTAGCCAACTGTCCCTTCCACCCACCCCATTTTTTTTTTTTTTTATTAACTGGCCATTTTCAAATCAGTTTCAGGAACCAATGAAGGCTTCAGAAACAAACTCCCTCAAAAGCATTTCAGTACAAGTAATTGGACAAAAGAGAAATCCCCATATTAATGTCTCCTCCTAGAAAGGGTTTTTCTATTAGACATCAGAACATTCAGCCCTTCCTCTCCTTGGCCCCAGTCATATGGATAAAAAAAAGCAGAGAGTCAACAGCCACGTTGGAAAGCAATCTTCCTATATTTTACTACTCCCACTACAACTTCTTGAAAGTTAAGACATCTGAGATAGTGATTTCAAAGGTGCTGCTTCAGCCTTAGGTTTGGGAACAAGAAGGAATGAGGACACACACAAACACATGTGCTTCTCACAACAAGCTACCTGGTTTGTGAGTCTGGAAGAAAAGTGGGCAGATATATCACTGCACTGTTGCTCCCAAGGGCATTGCAGACATGACTTTATAGTTTGGGGTTGGGTTTTGGGGTCCTTTGGAGGGGTTGTTTTTTGCTGATGGTGGTGGTTGCTCTGTTGTGTTTTTTTTTAAATCACCATCCTCCAAATACAGCAGCTTCTAGGAGAGGCCAGGCTCACAGTTTGTATAGCAGTTAACAACAGAAAGCTGCACATAATGCAGACAAAAGAGAAAGGTGCACTAAGCTCAGAAAGTTTTAATTGAACATGTTTAAAAACAGCAAGGCAACATCTTGCATCAAAAGCTCTCTGTGGCTCACAGCTGGTGCCAGCTCTGCCATTGATGTCTCGAGTGTTTTGGGGCAATTACTTCTCCTTTGTGAATCTCTCTTTCTCCTATCTGTAAGAGAGAAAAGAACAACCAAAGCTGGCTGTTGACACAAACCTGTGCAGGTTCCCAGGTACTAGCCCATCAGAAAAGGACTTGAAAGATCAAGTTTTATCTCCCTGTTGTAACATGGGCTTCCAGTAAGCAGGTCACATGGGCCCCAGTTCATATTATCCAATCTGGCACTAAAGAAATTCTTGGAGTTCTACTGTGGTGTCTAAAATAAAAAGAATAATCAATGATGAAATTTTGAAGGGCTTAAATTAAGTATTGTGCCTGTCTTTCCACTGATGGGTAGTTAGAAGTTTTCAAGCTATTGCCTTTCACCATATTGCAAGGTGCTGATCAGCTTCAGTATATAATGATGGAAAGGAGGACTACAGAGAGAAATGACTCTGTGAGAAACAAATTTCTTAATATGCTCCACGTGCAATTTATTGTAACAATCCTATCTTCTAAACTAATGTTTTCTTTATATTAAAGGGGATTAATTAATATGATTATCTGTGTGTGGGATGATGACTGTGGGTAAAATTAGAGAAAACTGGGAAGTTATGTTCACATTCTAACAGAAGTTATAACAGTACAAGAATTAATTACAGGATGAATGCAGTTGCTACTTCCTGAATGGAATGCAGTTGGCATGCACAAAATCTATTCCACAATTATTCTCCACACAACAAAGCCTGCAACCCTATGTACATGCTAAGAGGGATGAAATGGAGGTTAGAGCATAGCAGAGACAGAGCAGCCAGGCTCTGTTGTAATCCTTGCATGGTACCATGTAGTCGATAAACCAAGCAGCTGTCAACCAAGGGAGACAGGATAAGGTGTCTTGCTGCTGAACCAGCTACTGTGACAAAAGAGCTCTCCTCAGAGGAACTTGGTTCATTCACACCTCCTTCCCACAGCTACCTGCCTCCAAGGTACAATCACCCCTCACTGAGCACACACTCTATATTTTATTGACTATATCTTTGAGACCAAAGCAAGAGAATTTTACATCAATCATTAACAAAGGTATGCATGAATAGAGTCACTCAGGCTCCACCTAAACATAAAGAAACAGTATTATGGCAAATTAAGGACAGGGAGAAGTTAAGGAAGACTCCATAGTAACTTCTGTGATTGGTCAAAGGGCTGAAAACTGTCTTCCCCTTCCTTGGGATACCTATTGGGTAAGAATTATGTTCTATATGTGCTGGATGGTTATCTCAAGCTAGCTTTCATTGGTAATTAGAGCTTTGTTTTGCAGTCAGTTGCTCTCAACAGCAATCTTCAAACCTTAACCTGTCACAATTTTCTAACATCAATGTGTATCAATAAAAAGTGTGTTATTCCATAAGCTGTTTATCATGGGTCCTTCAAGCAGCAGTTGCCAGCAGTGGACAGCATACTCATTAAAAAGTGGGGAGATCTGGGATGGAGTCTTCCTAAATTATAATAAAGGATTGGACTCTGATATGCCGTTGGCACGTGTCCCTGAACAAGTCAGTCGAGTCAAGCACCAATATAGCAGAGTCCCCTTAATGGGACACTGACAGGCTTGTTGGACTCAAGGGCCTTGTCTTTCCTGCGGTGTGGACGGACCAGTCAAATACAAGGGGTGTAGCAGTGAATCTGACGAAAAACTTGTTTGAACATGTCTTAAAATGGCTTTTAGTGGTCTCTTTGCAAACACGTGTTTCTTCTTCCCAAGACCCCCCATGGTAGTGTTATCTCAGGAATGTCCTGAGAAGGTGTCCTGAGGTGTTTCTCATTGGACCTTGTTAACCCCTTCCTGTGATTGGGTGTTCCTGTAAGCCCCTTGAGACTTCTAATTGGTTACTGTGTGAATCCTCCTAAACCCTATAAATGTAACATCCCCAACAATAAACTCTCTCTTGCTTCCTCTCCACACCGGTGTGCTGTCTCCGTGCTGGCCATGGAGCCACGTGCGTGGGGGGAGCGGAGGGCACCTCTCCCCTCCAGGCTCAGGACCTGAAACCCCTGACACTGGATTTTCCTTTCCCCATCCTTCAAGACGTCGGAATGGTTCCTCAGATGGAGATGGAACTAGAACTGGGCCGCCCCACGTCGTGGGTGGGGAAAGGGATCCAGAAAGGGGATCAAAGAAACCCCCCCTTTTCACATGACACCCTGAAATGAAGATGGGGAAAATTACAGCATAGAGAGAAGGCCAGCAACAGGTTAAGGAAGAGAAGTCACATTTTATCTTGTAACTTTTCTGTCAGCATTAACCACTAGCAAACCATAGATGAGCCATGATTAGCACAGGCCTATTATAAACACCAACATTGTTACAGCTGGCTACACACACCTCTGGAGAAGGTCCTATTGATCTGCTGGAGAGAAAGCTAACATTTTAATAACCATTTAGCTAAAAGAAATTGCTGATGAACTGTTTATGAATGGAAACTTAAAATATGACTAAATTGAAAGAAAATATCTTTCCGTCCAATTTTAGAGCAGAGAGACCTCTGTAGTAAGTGCTATCAGATAGCAAAATATAAAATTAAAAATCTAAAGAGCGTTCTCTTTGCCATTAAAGTTGGAAGGAATTTATGGTATTTTATTTGCACATAACTTCATTGGTTTGATATCTTTTAAACTGCCTGGGAATTTTATGCAAAATAGATCAAATGAGAAATTCAGTAGATTATTTCTACAGGCCTCTAGAAGTAGCACAGATTGTACTCACTTGCAAAATATGTCTGTCTGTCAATCACAAACGAACAACATTAACCAGTCCAAAACTGGCCCTCCATGACTGGCTCTTTGGGGTATTTCTCCTAAGCACAACAGAAACTGTCATGCATATCAGAAAGAGCTAACTCATGTTGGTAAAAATTTTTCAATATCCCCAGAAAATCAAACCAGTCAAACCCACATAAAACCAGCTCCGTGGCTTCACTGCATGTGCAGTAAATACCAAAAAGAGGCCAAGGAAGCCAAGTTTTTTTAACTGAAGGTGTTTCAGCCAGATCTGTTTAACTTGGTATTGTGAAGGATTAATTAACCAGAATCTCAGCTGCACAAACCACCCCAAACTGAAGGATGCTGAAGCCTTCAACTAATGAAGAAATTTTTAATCACTCTGAAGTGATGGATAGAGTTCACCGTAGCAGTGCCTAAGGACCACTTCCAGTGGACATTAGTGGAGACACCAGAACAAAGACCTTCATTTCTATAGCATAAGCTACCTCATTCTGTGGGTCACACATCAGCATACCCCACTGCATTGAAAGGCAAATCAGAGGGGGTTGTTAATTGCCTGAATAAAAACTCTTTCGCTGGGTAGGAGACACACAGAATTTCAACCACTACCTTTTATCATTTATTAGCTTCACTCAGTTTCATGCCCTATTCCTGTCATTTGAGACAGAACAGTCAGATGTAGTCTTTCCATCAATCAGTGCCAAACAAGTGGTAAAAATATTAGTCCTCTGTATCCACACCTATTTTTTTTCTTTATTATAGATCTATTGACATAGAGGAAATGCCACGTTACAAATACATAGCATTTTCATCACAATTCCCATGTTAATCATGGAGGGTTTTTTCTACTGTTGTGAAGAAAAAAGAAAATCCTTGTTGAAAAATTTATACTAGAGGAATTTAGCATTGGAGGAAAATAGCCATGTCAGCTCACAACAGAAAGCCTATTCAGAATAGGAGAATTTCTTGCATTGTACCCTCTCTTTGCTCCAGAACTACCTGATTTAACAGCTTCCGAAAGCAGCAGGGAATTTGCTGCTATAAATTGCTTTCCATGTGCTCCTGTGGATCACTCCTACACATGCTCAGCTGAGCAAAGGTGAAACCTGTCCCAGGGGAAGGTAGCTCTAGCCTTGAAATAGGGCAATTATGCTGCCGAGTGAATGAATAGCTGCCTTTAGCAGAAGATTGAGTGAAGCTTCCCAAAGCACCACGGTCATTGTGTTATATCATATATGCCAGTTTAAGAGGGGAACAGTTTTGTTTTTAGAACAGAACTTACTCTGGTGAAGAAGTTCACAACCTTCAGTATGAACTCACCGTATTTGGAACATTGACCAGGCCAGAAATGGGTTGTATCCTCACGTCACACATCAGATAGACCCAGTGACTCAGAAAGTTACAACTGTTTAGGATATGGCCCTTGTAAGATGCCCAAGACCACCTTAATCATGCGCACAGACCAGAGTCATGCTATAAGCACCCCAGCAGTAGCAGAGATGGGATTTCAGCCCTTCAGACTGATAGGTGCTGGCAACCAACTTCCCAAGGGAACCCCCTTGAGCAGTGGGATGTGCAGAAAAAGGGAAACCCAGCCAGGTGACTCTGCTACTGTCAGACGGGCAGCTGGGCCAAGTATCTCCCTCAGATACTCTACACCCTCTTTTCAGTGCTGTCTTTCAGTAGTCATAAGGAGACCAACCCTTCCAAAGAGCAGAGGGGGAAGGAAGGATTGAAGAGTTTAATACATCTCAATAAATTTATTCCTTTCCTGAGCAAGCTGTCAGAAATCAATGAGCAGTCAGCAGCAGCTCTAACTGTATAATTTAATCTCTGGGCTCCTTCACAGCTCATATGACAACAGAACTCTGTCCCATTTTCTGCTAGAGATCACATATTATTCAGCAGATTGTAACAAAAATCAGGGGTACAGTAAAAATGGATGAGACAAAGCATATTTTGAGTGGGAAGAAAAAGAATATTTGTTATATGCTGCCTAAAAGAGCCTTAGAAATAAATTAATTTTCTGCATGCCGAGGTCCAAACAGGGCTGTATTTGAGATCCTCTGTCCCACTGCTATTTTGTTCTGACCTATAGGTGCTCTCATCACTTGTCAGAGGACTGGTTTGGCAGTTTTCTTCCACCATCTGGGTAGAATGAGGGAGCATTGAAACAGCTCTTTCAGTAAAAGACAAGAAAATCATGACTGAAACTAGACTGTTTATCCATGCATGGGAGGTTCTAGAAGTGAGTATGTATGCCAAAAGAAAGAGGGAGTTATGGGGCAGACTAAGTCAAAGGCAGGCTTGCACACAGCCACTGGGTGAATGCAATTATACCAGGGAAGTGCTTAGTCCCACCGGCATTTCCTTCACCTAACCTAAACAATTTTTAAGACCTCAAATACTAACAAAACACTGAGGAAATCAGGAACTAGCAATCCACATACAGACCAATCCGAAATAAGAAAACACCTCAGGAGACCTACAGGACTTAAACTGGACTAGCTAAGCCCATCTAATACATATATTTTTGTGATTACAAAACTTTAAAAGGGAATTTTTTCTCCCCCTCTTTCAAAGAAAATGTTTAAATCACTGATCATAATACCTCTGTCAAGAAACAGGACATGCAATTCCTGATAAGCATTAGCCTAGTTCATTCTAAAAAATTAGAGCAGAAGGTAAAACAACGTACAATAAACGGAAGCTACCGAGCAGGTAGCTGAGGATGGGATTTTCAAAGATACCAATGAAGAGTTATTTAATTCTACTGAAATTTGGCATTTTAACCTTGAGGCAGAATTTGCTTAGCAAATCACACAGACTTTTAACTGCACATGGCCAGCCTTGTTGAGTTATGCCAAGCTGACAAGTGCCAGCACGGTTTCCTACAGCCAGTGATATTGCAGCCCCCACATATTGCCAAGAGCTGTATCAGGTTTGCTTTAGTCTGACAGAGACCCTTCCATTTCAGAGCAGAAATGTCCAGACTCCATTCCTCCACTAACAGGAGTTTCCGACCTATTCAACCTACACAGCATGGAAACAGGCAAAATGAGTTATCAACATTTGTTATAGCTTCAAGTGTTTTGCCCATTCTAGTTTGAAATCGTATCAATACTATAAAACCTCAAGCTCCAGGCAGTGAAAACGTAACACAGGAGCCCGGAAAGCTCCTCTGGAATCTGTCTGAAAAACTGGCAAATTGTAGTCCAACATTACAAGATAAAACAGAGGCACAAAGTGATAGTACAGTAGAGTCAATATGTCTGTGCCATCAGTAAGTCAGCAAGGAGCCCAGACCTCAGCCTTTGTGCTCTGATCAGTGTCTCTGGCTCACATCTGGCAGAGTGGGAAGAACACAGCAGCACAAACGTTTGATTATCCTTCTTAAAATGATCAGTTCAAACTCCAACCTTGTTCCATACAGACACATTTCAGGGGCACATCCTCTCATTACCAGGAGCAAAGGAAATAGAGCTTTGAATATGACCAAAAATAAACTCTCTGTTAGACAGGGAGAGATCATTATATGTTTTCAAAAAAAACAAGACTTTAGGGACTTTGTTTCACTGCATTTGATGTCTGGTATTTGATGTCAACACTTCAGAAACAAACAAACAAAAAAAGTTGTTTGGGTTTTGGTTTTGGTTTTTTCTTTATATAATTCACTATTTTTCTTGCAGTAGTGGCATTATAAGGGTCTCAACAAGCATAGGTAACAAACTATGTTTCTGTTGCCATAAATATTTTGCAAAAACAGAAAGGGCAGAGTGCTTTGTGCTTGGTTGGAGCTGTAGGTATTTTGTGAAAAAAGACCCAGACATCTCTGTACCAAAGACTGTTTCAAACAGCTTGTGTGTTTCATGTGCATTGTCCAATCCTTTAAATGTCAAAAGTCTCATACTGTTTTGTTAAAAAGAAAAACATGCCACGCACTACTAATTGAGTAAATCAATATACAGAGAAGGCCATGAAGGGAATGAAATGTTTTTGACACATACGAGCAGTTGTTTCCAATGTGCATAAGAGGGAAAAAAGCCCTGCTTGCCCTTTATGCCTTAATTAAGACCACCTCAGGAACACAGAGTGAAAGACCTTTTCTCCTGCACCCTCCTCACTGCTCTGCTCTTAACTCCCTGCTGTTTGGCCATTAGTAGCAGTCAGAAGTCTGTGAACACAAAACCCATCACTGCAGTCTCTAAGAAGGGATCCAAACACCAGATGGGTTCCCACCAAGCTCCAGAGACAGCCTCAGAAATTCATGAAGGGAAGTATGTGATGGATTGTTGCCCTAACAGGGGCTTGTTATAAAGTGTATTTATAGAGTCCAATCACATGAGCTATCTGAAGTCTTTGGTAATTTTTTCATTTACAAATGTCTACATTTTCTTGGAGATTTTACAGACTCTTTTGTCTCAGGAAAGGCCTTCCAAGGACATTCTTACAGGACTTTTGCAGCCAAAAGACTAAAAAAGGCAGCAATTTGGGCAGAAATCTTTCTCCAGAACCTTCCTCTGGGCTGATGAGCACCCGTGAAACAGCCTAAGACAGCTTGCTTTGAAAATACTGTAAGGAGCTCCATGGAAGCCTGGCTTTTGAAGCCACTGAGACTTGCTCTTTCCCGGAGCTTTTCTTGTAATGCAAATCTCTGCAATGAGATTTGCTGCAAAGATGAGCAACCTCCTCCTTCTGGCAGCTGGAGCTCTGAGTTCTGCCTAGTAGCGCTTGGTGCAGCACTTTTCTGTCCTGTTTGTGCCTCCCTGGAGGTCAAGGCCATGAAGGGCCACCCCTTTGAACTGCTGTGTCAGCAAACAGCAGAGTGCATGTGTGATGCATTATGCCAGTGCAACTAGTTTCCAGTCCCCAGTAGAACCATTTGCAGAGATTCATATGCCCTAAACATGGCACTGGCTTAGAATAATACCTTGGAGGTCTCAGCCTCCTTTCCTCATGCAATCTAATTCTTAAAGGCAGTCTAGTGTGGACTGACAAGAAGTCATTTCAGTCTTCCAAGAGCTTTCATCCTCACCTGTGATCTTTTGTTTACTGCCAGTTCTGAGATTCTAGTCCCAAGCTAGGATGAAAAGGGAAAGCAGTATATTAAGATAATTTATTGCAACCATAGGCTGAGCTCAATTAAGGCTTGCCTGACTATTCCTACAGCTAGATAAGGGAAAGAAGAACAAAAAAACAATGTATGATTTTCTGCCAGCCAGAAAATGAGATTAAAAGACCTGAAGCCTGTGAAATGGTGTATGACCAAATCAACAAGACACATTATGGA
This sequence comes from Lepidothrix coronata, assembly GCF_001604755.1. Taxonomy (NCBI): domain Eukaryota; kingdom Metazoa; phylum Chordata; class Aves; order Passeriformes; family Pipridae; genus Lepidothrix; species Lepidothrix coronata. Next base: position 4,227,617 of record NW_016690188.1, read on the forward strand.
AACCAGGGTTGCTAGCTTTGGCACAAAGCTGAAGTGAGATTAGACCAAGGTGAAACCATCTCTTCCGCCCAATCTTTAAAATTTGGCATCTATAGGAGAATATATAACTAGAGCACAGTCCCGCTCTCACTGCTGGTTTAAGTGTTGCTTGATCTACAAACACCTGTAGAGCATTACCTACAAAAGAAGAGACTCTGACCCCCTACAAATTCTGGAATCTGTTGTTGACATCTCCACATGTATAATACTCCTTAGTGCCCTGACACTTGTCTATAAGCTGCTTGCACTTCCATTCAAAGTGTCTGTGGCTGCCAGGCATTCTTGAATCAGTTCAGGAGGGATATAATTCTCTTGTAATTATTTACACTTTACCCAAGTCAAACTCTTAAGTGCTCCCTTTTAAGGACAGAATAAATGCATTACTCAATACATACAGGTAACACCAAAACTTCCACATCCTTCTCTCTTTACTGCTCAGACAATCCTATTGCTTGCTAAAATTCAGCTTGAGTCTGACTCTTTAACTGAAGGAAATAAAGTTTGTAATTGTCCTGAATAAAATTTGATCTCAAAGAGAACAGAACTGACAGAGCTTGTTTTGTGGTCATTTTCTGTCCACCATTTTGAAGGAGGAAAGTAATTTTGTGGAAGAAAACAGTAGATTTTGTTTCAAGAGAAGTACATAGGAAGCAGGATAGAGTATTTATGGATGTGGTTGAGATCTGAGCCTCTGTTTTCTATTCAAAGATCTGAGACACAAAAAATTGTTTCAATTCTCAACATGCTAGGAGACTATAGAAGGAAAGCTTAAATGACTAGTCAAGCATCACACAAAAAAACAGTGGCAAAACCATTTACACTCATTCTCACTCCTGCATGACACCAAAGAAACAATCCCATTGACCTAATGGAGCTCACAGTATCCATCAAGCACCTGGTTGTCCTGTCACTTCATTTATTCAATTATTTGGTGTCAAGATATCAGAGTGAAATCCTAAAAGACCTCTTACACTTTTCATTTTTATGACTTCAGGGAACAATACAGTCCCAACTTCTTTTTTAACTTCCTAAATTTCCGTGACTATGAGTAACATCAGAAAATCTCATACACTCCATGATCTTAGGAGCATTGGAATGACAATGCTGGTCTGGAAATCTTTCAAACACGAGTAAATCAAAGTGGGATTTTCTTGAACTGAACTCTTCCAAGCATGAAGTCTTCCCTCTCTCTACATATATATTTCAGAACTGTGCAAAGTTCTTCTCCATTTCAGGAAATGAAATAACAGGTTTCCAGTATAGTCAAAGCTACCAGGAAGACAATACTAGCTGACAGAAAAGATCAAACTTTGATCCGTGAGGAGTATGATGAGTTTACTCAGCTCCTCTTTAAATATGTAAGCATTTTTATCTCTGCCTGTGAAATTAAAAATTAGCATTTAACATCTCCCTAGATTGGTCTAAAATTAAACATTTATAAATCATACAAATTTAAAATTAGGCACACTTCAACAGTGTAATGTGAGTAACACATATCATGTCTTCTGTAGAGGTCAGCTGGTTAACACCTCAATGTAACACGGTCTAGCAACCAGTACCAAGCCTCTGGGTACTAATATTGCCATAACACATGAGTGAGCAAACAATCACCAAGGACAAGATCCAAACATTCCAATGCTTTCACATCGCAGGATACAGTATGAAATGAGATTGAATTAAAGAATTATAGAAGATACAATTATCAAGAGACTTTGTCTAATCTATTTTTATACCCTCAGGAATGACCACTTTGATCTCAACCAATTCCAACAGATATTTAGGATTTTTTCTTAAGGTTGATACAAATCACGTCTTTCAAATTGGTTAGAAGCAGGTCTGCTTCCAAAGCTTTTGGAAGTGAAAAGTTGAATCAGAGCCCTTTAAAGAACTGTTCCTCCTGAAACATTTTATACTTTCACTGAAGGCTGGCATCCTAAAATAAGAGCTTTCTTCACAGCTAAGAGTCAGAATTCAGTGCGTTCAGTTCACGACCTCAAGCAAGTCCCTTATTCCACCCTCTTTCTTTAATGGAATAGTTTCAGTGGTTTATAAAGACTCGGAAGTTTAATCAATGTTGTAAACTTCATATGGAAGAGTGAATAATTTCTCTATTCATTACAAACATTTCTCCTTGTTTTCACTGAGCTTCATTAGAAACTTTGCTCGTCCATATGCTTCCCCATGCCATTTCATACCATCCAAGAAGATAATCCTTAATTTGTAAAGTTATTCAGTGTACTACAGTCTTACTTCTATTCACTTACTCTTTAGGACCCAGCTGGTTTCTTCCTTACAGAATGCTATCATGGGGAAAATTAATTTAGCTACTTATGAGTATTCTCCATCCTAATTGGGCACAGTTCAAAGAGCTGCAAATGGCTTTACAACAAAGTTTTCTCCTATTACTTCCTCTCATCCCAGTGAATTCCATTCTTGGATTTTCCCTCTTCCTTTTATTTCACTTGATAATGGAAATGAGAAGTAGGAGGAGCCCAGGATAAAATTTTAAGGAGGTGTCTCTTATGAAACACTCCTGTGCAGTGTCTCTGAAGGCCTCTGAAATTTAGGAGATGGCACTCATAGAAATGACTATGAACAATGTTGTGTTTAACATACTGAAGTGTCCTAGAAAGTCTACTGAGAGGAAAATTAATTTCTTTTCCCTTCCTTTTGCACATTTTAAGGATTGCCACAGACTATATTGTGATTGTACCCAGTTGGTACATATTGATCAAATCAGGTCTCAAGATAAGAAGGGTTAAAAGTAAAGTGAGGCAGGAATGTTTGAGTTAGGACCTGCATTTCACAAGAAATAGTAAATTCAAACTTCTTTAATTCCGAGAATAAACTTATCCTGACCAGTCTGGGTTTTCTGGGCATTATCTAGACATGGACGCACATGTAACCCCATACCCCTCTACCTACATGATCTACCAGTAGGGAAGTGTGTGGGAAATCTGCACTGAGGTCTCTTCTGTGTCCATTTCAGACCTGGGCCTTTTTAATCTTTGTTGCTAGAAAATATTCCAACTACTGGCCTGTGGAATCAGCATAAGGATTATCTAGTTCTTCATACAAATAAAAGAGTCTTACAATTAGAAACATGGAAATGATCATATGTGGGGGACACTGAATCCAAGATCATTACGATTGCTGAAGCTTTGACCTAAAGCCTCACAGGCTCTGGTCACACACAAAAGCTACTGCAGGTTGTAGCTTTCCCACCTGCCTATTCCACACACCTTCTTCCACCAGGTTCCACTGGTCATTCTGTCACCAATATGTCCAGAAAATTCTCAAAGTGAATTTTCTAGAAGTATAGTGGGACAAAGAAACTACCTAATCAGCTTCAACCAGAAACTATCCACAATCTCAACCATAGCAGCTTCTGTCAACAATGGAGATTCTGAAGGTGATTTAATGGCTTCTAAACCAACTATTCAGTAGGAGAAATGATTTGCACTAGAGACACAGTTCTTTGATTGAGAGCCAAAAGTCAAGCTCATTAGTCCTGATAACCAAAACAGCAGTGCACTGATTGAAAGAAGCAGGGTGTAAGCCTTCTTGTCCCAAACAGTTTTTAACTCTCTGAACCACAGCTCTCCCTAAGTTTCCTCTGATTTTGACTTGTTATTTCATACCCTTACCTCCCAGAGTTAAATCTGTGTGGTGGAGTCACTTCATGTTCAGCTGCTGCCATATTCACTACCATCAGATTTACATTAGCTCATGTTGGATGTATTTTGGGGGGAGAGGAAAAGGAAAAAAAATTGAAAACAACAGATTCTCAAAAAGTTTTTGTAGGAAAAAAATGTATTTTTGATAGGAACAGTTTTAAGGAAATCAGAGAGACAGGAAAATAAAACTCACTTTATTTTAAAACAACTGAAGTAATCCTTCAGTATTTTCAAAATCTGCAAATTTTCCTGAATCTTAGCACTTCCCAGGTTGCATTTTGAGTTTTTCTGGCTATAGTTAGTATGTCCATCTGCAAAATTCTGTGGGATTATTTGAGAGGAAAAGATTATGCATATGAAATAATTTTTCTGTATGTACTTATAAAAGAGGCAAATTCAAAAGTCACATCTAGGATGCAAATACTATTTCTTCCAGAGCACATATTAATCTAATATTTAAAAATATCTTTCCTGTTCTATCACCATGAATTACTTTCTATGTGTTCAAACTTTAGAAATACATATGTACTTTACTTGAAATGTTATATTTAGACTTAATCAAAAGCTTTGGAGTTAAAAAAAAGCTGCTTTAGGAAGAAATGCATAAACTGATTTGGAAACTATAAGCATCACTACCCACCCTTGTTGGCTGCCATGGTGTATGGAATTAGATATTTTCTCAAAACAACACCAAAACCACCACATATAAAGTCACCCATTAAAGGTAACAGAAAGAGGCTTCAGCAAAACTTACATTCTCTTTTCCTTGTTAACAGTGAAGTGCCCTTTCCAAACTGATTTCAGCAGCAGGAGACATCTGAAGGCTGAGTAACATACTGCAAGAAAACTGGTAATTCCATTCAACAGCCCATCTCTTGAACACAAAGTGAAAAGTCTGCTTCAGATTGCTAGGCACAGAGTTAGATTATTAAACATGGTGAGGTTTGGAAGTACTCAGGACCATCAATACACCTTTCTATCTATACCCTTTGATTTGAAAATTCCCAATTTGGGAAGTTAATTGGAAGAAGTCTGGTTTCAGTTCCTAAGTTTGATTCTACTTGTTTCATTCCAACTTTTGTCAAATCTAGAAACATTGACATGTCTAGAGGGAAACTATTTTTAGGGATTCAGTAATTATGAAGATAGGAGAAGCTCATAGAGGCATCTGATTCATGACATTTCTGAGGTACTGTAAACATCCATGGAAACTCTTATACCACAGAAAGGGTGACATTTTCTAGCAGAGTTTAGACTGCAATGAAAGATTAAAATGAATTGCCTTTTTTTTTTTCCTCCAGCAGTCAGAAACAGTTACTGCAGCTCAGCTGATGTGCTGTACCTCAGCACAGTGACCTGAGTGAGGGTCCATACCTTGCCATCACATCACAGAGGGTGTAAATCAGGATGATGAAGCAATCCTCATTTCATCAGCATTGCATCAGCAGCTGAAAATCCAACCTCCATTCTGCAGATCTGGACCCGAATCTCCAGTCCTACAAACATCCCCAGGCTGCTAACATCCTCGGGCAGAATGACTGCCAGGTACTTCAGCAGAGCTTCTGCTTCAGATCCCTCGGACTGTGTGCAAACACAATCCACATGAAATAAGGGAGGGCACAACCATCATTCATCTCCAAACTACATAAATATCACCAGCAGTTCACGAAACAGCAAATCCTGGAGCCAGACATTCTGAGAAGTGCTGTCTCCCAATTCTAATAGTTGTCATGCCATTTAACCAAATAAGCAACTTTTCACTAAAGTAAGTAAAGCACATAGTGCTCTACACTGCAGGAAGAGAGGGAAGGTGAATAGCATCCCTCTGCTCCTCTGGCTTTTGCTGCTGGCTAATTATTCATTTGCAGTTTATCAGCTAATTACACGTGTGCCTTGGCATTTGAAGACTTAGGGGCGTACTTTATTTAATGGATAGTAATTACCCAGACCTCCTCTGCTCCCGGTGCAGAAGGGGTTTGTGCTGTCAACTCTAGAGGTTAAAGACCCTCAGACAGATGGTTACACTGTTGCACATAGAAGGCAGGCTTATACTTCATGTGATGATAGAGGTTTCCCAAATAATTATCTGTTAATGCAACAAATTATTTCCTTCAGAGCTCAGTGCTGATCTCTTGTCTGTTCCGGGTGTGTGTGAAAGCTGCTTTTGTTTTCATGTCCAGGTTAAAAATTACAAAGGGTGCCCAAGGCCATATGAAGACCAATTAACTATTAATTTTCCCCTGGGAACAGTCCAACATATAAGCCTTGCACTTCATCTCAACACCTACACAACCCACTGCTGCAGTTGTCCACCTTGGTATGCAGCACCACCAGGGTGTCACTGTGAGACAGGGCATGAGCCTCAAAATACATGGAAGACACACACAGATATGGCAGGATGCAAAGAATTCTTTGTAGCTTGGCACAGACAGTTGAATAACACAGCTGGAGGGAATGAGACTTCAGGCAGGAACACTGCCAGAGATGGGATATATTGACAGCAGCTACAGTTGTGGAGAACAGGTTTTGAATTTGTTGCCATCAGTGTTTGCAAAGGAAGCTTCAGCCTTAGGATTATGCTTAGATAATTTAGTAAGAGACTTAACTCTGGCTCATTTCATCGTGGGAATGCTCAGAAAAGATGAGGTGGATTAGCAAGTGGCATGGAAGCAGCACTCCTAAATTAGGGTTCTTTAAATTGCAAAACGGACATCATTGTCCTGGAAGTTTTTCAGGCCCTGTCAGTCATTCCTCTAACCTAAGGCCATTTTATTTCTGAATGAAGTCATTCACATGAGCTTTGCAGGCTAATTTATTCCATTAGTTGATAACCTGTACCTCGCATGAGTTTACTTCTGTAAAGAAGTAAAAATATGTCACAGTTACTTATTACTAAGGAACTTTTAAGATTTCCAGCCTCCAGTCACTAGAAAAAGGTATTTACATATGTCTTTAACAAGAGGGAACTTCAGAGGTTGTGATATCCAGAATAAACACTTGCATCTCTAACCCCTCTTCAGAGTTAGGCTACTGAACATCTCTGATTTTGGCAATGGATTAACTCTAGAGCAAAGTAGAACTTGAACCTACCTCTCCTATCCCAGCTGGTAGTCAAACCATTTTCCCATCTGTGATCTGCACTAGTTGAATCAATCAACCTATATGAAAGGCAAATGATCTGCTAAGCTTCTTGTAATGAAATAATTTCTTTCTCACTCTAGGCAAACAACCTCTTGGAAACTATCCTAAGTCAGCAAGACTGCAGCAGCATCTAATAAAATGAGTCAATACTTACAGTTTAAGAATTAAAAAAAAAAAAAAGGCTTTCAAAAGTAATGAGATCAAGCCAACAGGTCCAGTGATGGTGGATAGCACTTATGGATCTATCAAATAGTGCAAAGGGTTCAAGGTCCAATAAAAATTATTGTTCTGCATCTGTGTTATTTCTTCATTTAACTGTGTATTAGTTCTACTTAAAATGCCTCTTTCCTTTCATATCCACATTTCTCTGTTTCTGCTACTAAATCAGCAGCAACAGTGTGACCTGCGACCAGCCAAGACTGTAAATACACCTTCTTTGGGAAAGGGAGTGACTATTGTCACAGAAAACCAAGATAGGTCAGACTGCAGACACTGTGAGGGAAAGAGAAAAATGAGAATTGACATGGTCTCTTGATTGACAGAGTTAGCTGCCAGGGTAACTGCTCTGGAGAACCGAGTAGAAGCACAGAATCATTTAGATTGGAAAAGACCTTTAAGATCAAGTCCAACTGTAAAACTAACACTGCTAGGTCTACCACCAAACCACATCCCTAAGCCCCACATTTACATGTCTTCTAAATACCTCCAAGGGTGGTGAATCAACCACTTCCCTGGGCAGCCTGTTCTAATGCTCCATAACTCATTCAGCAAAGAAATTTTTCCTAATATCCTAATATCCAATCTTAGTTTCACCTTGGGCAACATAAGGCCACTTCTTCTCATCCTATCACTTGTGAGTATCAGGGGAGAGGTCTCAAATGACACAGTAAATATATCCTTTGATACAGCATGTTAAGGAGAGAGGAAGGCAACATTTAAAGCAAAGCTGTAATAGACCAACTTCAGGTTACCAGCTTTTGTACTGGATCCCAATAATGAGTGGAAATGTTTCACAGTAGCTCAAAGCTCACTGTTAAGGAAAAAGCAAACTCTGGTCTAGATTATAAAGGTTTCTATTCTGATTTTACTTACTTGGTCTCTAAGATTGGAGTGTTTCCATACTGCAAATGACATTATCAGAAAGGAGGAGACAGAAAAAAATATACGGAAAGATACAAGTGCACATGTTCAAGAGAATATCCACACAGAAAAAGAGGAGTGCTGCACTTCATGGCAGCAATGCCTGCTTAAAAGTCAGTAACACGAGAAATGCCAGGTCCTATTCCAGATCTCTTGCCCTATGAAAAGTGGGGAGAAGAGGATTATCCAGAGAGAAGCAAGTGGGTGAATCTTTTCTGGGTAAACAGCAGAAATATCACCTTTTCAGGAGGCTTTTGGTTACTCAAAACAGCACAGTATGAGACAGAGTTCTTTATGACAGTGATGCGTCTTTGTTTTAAAAGGTGAAGAAAACTGTAGTAAGTAGGTGAGAGTTTAGATTTGATTCCAGTAAGGAGAAACTTTTAAGGACTGAAAAGTGGAAGGCAACGCAGATGGAAGTGATTATAAGACAGCAGAGGAAGGAAAAGAGACCAGAAGAACGAGGACAGTGGACTTAAAAAAAAAAAAAAAGGAAAAAAAAGGCTGCAGACTTAAACACATTCAGAACTGTGAGGGATGGTCTCTTGGGAAGATAATCTAAGGCAGAGAGGAATGCAGGAGTGCAGGAGATGTGGTAGTGCTGAAAGGGACTGTATCAAAAGCACAATAGCAGCCTATCCTGGTACACAGCAAAGATAGTGAACATAGCTTGAAACCAATATGGTTATATTAGGAGCACTTTAAAGACTGAACAATCAAAAAGCAACTGTAAAGAAAGTGGGAACAAGGACGGGCAACTCAAAGTAAAAAGGAATATTGTAAGCATGCAGGGATAAATCAGAAAGGCTAAGGCACAAGTTGAATTACAACTAACAAGGACATAAAGGCAACAAAGAAGGCTCTATAAATACATTAAAAGTAATAAGAGAGGAAAGAAAAGCATAAGCCCATCAGTTAATGGAGATGAACAAATGTGATGATGCTGAGAATGCAATATTATCTCTGCCACAGCCTCCAGAAAAACAGGCTAGTTGTGACCCAACACTTAACACAATTCCAGTACGGAGATGAGATTGCTGGTCAGAATAGGGAACAAGTTGCAAACTGCCTAAACAAGTGTGGGCTTGCTAGTCCAGGGATATTGAAATGTAGCAAATTCAGATGTGAATTTACCTCTGTGACTCTGCACCAGCCAGCACCTGCTTTAAAAGTGATGCACATCTCTATTCACAGAATAAGTGAGCAGGGATGCTCTGTTGTTCCAGAAACTGGTTGGTGTCTGACCTTGGTAGAGAGGTGGGGATGACAACACACCCATGACATTTTTAGATATAAGAAAAAGTATATATTCACAAAGGCAAATTTCAGCAGTCTTAAGATTTTTTTTTTTTTGGCCAATTCCTTTAATGTATTCATCTGGGAAGTGTGCAAAGGACCAGAGTCAGGGCCCCACAGCTACCAGCTCAGTACAAACAGGTAATGCCAGCTTTGCTCTGCCATCTCCCACAGAAGTTGGCCCTGCAAAAAAAAAAAAAATACAAGCAAGACTTCCTACAGTCAGAAACACAACCCCTTGATGTTAGGGGATGTGTTAACAAGCAGTTTCTGCTGTTAAGTCAAGGTACAGACAATCTCTTGTGCCCCGAGATCTTGTAATCTCTCTCCTGGCTGGCCAGGATGTGTCCCTGCCTATTTTCCTCCACAGGACACAGATAAGATGAAATGTGCGCTCTCAGGACTTTGAGTTTTAACTGTCCTCTATTAATAACACAGATTTTTCTTTCTACAACACAAAGTGACTCTACAACATTTTCTGGTATGGGAAATTATAGCTTGGCATCTGTTCATTTCACTGCCAGAACCAGATTGCTCATCTTATTATATCTTACAAAATTGCTCAAGACCTGCAAGGAGAAAATGGATTTTCAATATGGCCTTTTTTTGTTTTAATATGCACACTTAAGATCATGAAATGTACCATGTCAGCTACAAATGCACCACAGCACTTCTGCAGGGACAGACATCATAAGGGCATTAGTAAATACAACCAAGGAGCTTCAAAATAGAACATCCCAACAGTGACTGATACCAAGAAGATCTGCTTGATTAAGGAGCTCTGCACAGTCCTGTCCCATTTCAGCTCAGCTGGGAACAATTCTAACACTTAACTCTGGGTGGTGAGTGAGCACAGCAGAGATCCTCATGACACAAAGAGAAGATGACATTTTGTAACTCTTCCCTTCTCCTGCCATCTCTTCATTTATAGGTGGAATAACTCCCAAAGACACTGTTTCTAATTGAGGCATTAAAGAACAACCTCATACTTCCAAGAACATGACATAATGGCACAGGTTCAATAGAGGAAGCATCCTGGCAGCTAGGACTGATATTCCTATTCCCTATCACCCATGTTAAGGGATGGAAGGACCACAAAGCCAGGAAGAGCTGTATATCTGCATTTAACTGTGCTCTCTGCTAAACAGAGGTCACATTAAATCAATAGAGAAGATAATTTCTGACTTTAATCCTGCTGCCACACCTTGCCAACAAGATAAAGGTGACAACCTCCTTCTGGGTTATACATGGCTCTCCCAAGCCTCACACATGAATCAACAATAGAAATAAAATCATAAAAGGTAAGGATCTGTGGAAAATGGCATACCCTTGAGGGTAACATGCCCTCTACAAAAACTCCACAGAACAAGTGAACATCTCCATTTCAAGAAGTCATTTGAATTTCTTTATAGGGCAGTCTAGCTGCCCTATAATGTGTTTGCCAAATAGCAGCCAGAGAATAGGTAATATCAATAAACAGCCATTATCCAAATGGTACTCGTACTATTTGCTTCTATCTCATGTACTATTGCCCCTGCACCACAAACCTGCACAGCTTAAAGACTCAGCCTATAGCTTGCCATGCCCCAGGAGCATTTCCGATAGGTAGTACCAGCACACGGACCCAGGAGCAGTAAACAAGGTCAGAACAGAGTCCAGCTCCAGCATGCAGTGATCAGCCTTTGGCTGCTGCTGACAACACCAAAATACAAAAGCCAGAAGGAAAATTATCTGACTTGCCAGTCAAACTGTCCACTTCTCTTAGGCCTACCATTCTGATTTAGTCTCTTTACACGTCCTCTTTCCCCATTCCTGCTCAATCAGGCCTTAGCAGAATCCAGAAGGGAGAACCACAAACCTCTTATAAGCTTCAAAAAGAAAATATTGACTCCAAAGTTGCAATATTCACATTATTGAGGAACTGACTACAATAAACTGGCCTAGAGAGACCATTTCTGTTGCCTCCCTGGATTCCCAGTTCAGCAGGTACAGTCAGCTCAGTGACATCCGTTATTAATAATCCTGCATCCTAGTTGTTGGTCAGCAGCTGAGCACAGAAAGTTTTCCTCCCTGTTGTCAAGCATCACAGCAGCAGCACACAGGATGCTCCCACCTCTAAAGATGGGGGGGGGGAATCAGCTAGAACCACTTCAGTAAAGCAGATGTGTCAGTGAGAAGCATTGTACCCTGTGGAGATGCAGTCTCTATTCAACAGGTGCATTGTGCAGCTCAGCAGGTTGATGTAACTGTTCTGGTTTCACACATAAATCATCATTAGCCTTTTCATTCTCTGTCCACAGGGCACACAAAACTAATCAACGTGGTGCAGAATTTACTTTGGTTCAATTGCAGGGCTGCTATTCTAAGGGCAGTCATTAAAAGGAAGTGGACAAAGGAAACAGAGAGCACAGTGGATATTTCCCCTCCAATTGCCAATGAATATATGTTGAAAGCCTTTCTACTTTTTTCCAGTTTTAGCAGCTGGAGAAATGACTGCATATGGGCTCTGAATAACTGGGTCTTCCGGACCTTTTCAGATTTAATAATTTTTTTCATTCTTCACAAGGACCTCTTTCCTCAATTTCCCTTCCAGATACTTGGAGATTACAAAAACTGGGATTGCCAGGACTATATACACCACTCCCCTCCAAGTGACTCAAGTCCTGTTTTTTTTCCAGAAGACACTTATTTTTCTAATCTTCCAGCATTTGATATTAACAGATCACTCCTTCACCAGTTTCATGCCCCTTCATCACCAGTCTCCACGTCTAAAAAGCCCACCCCTGCTTCTCCCAAAGGACTCCAAAATCTGAACTACTCTTCACACGTGCAACCACATCCCTTCTCAAACATGCAGAAATCCTGCATTGTACTGAACAAGCTAAGGATACAGCCTGCAGGAATCTCCTTTCATCATAAAGTTTGTGCTCTGTGTGCCAATGAACTTCAGATTAGACTGACATATAGATAGATGATCACTGGTTCTGCTCCACTGCCATTTCCTTCTGGTAATTTTACAACTGGGTAATACTAAACAGAACATGTAAGCACGAAAATAATGAAAGATAAGACATAAGGGGATTATAGGAACTCTGCAGCTTCAAGTAGCATTTGCCAAGGTTGTGTTGGCCAGGATATAAGCAGTAAATGCAATCTGCTAAGAAGCTCCAAGGGAACAGACACCTGTAAGCAGTTTGAGAAAAGAAGCCATTGCAAACAAGACAAGAAAAGGACAAGGACTGAGCTGAGTTCAGGCATATAAAAAATACTGGGACCAATTCCAACTAAGGCTCAGTCTGTGTAACCCCACTCCAGGTTAGAGGGAGTGATGATGCTCACAGTTTACCAGATCTGAAGACTCTGAAAAGAAATCATGAAATCCAGAGATCACCTCCATCAAATGAGGAAGTTTTCATTGAATGCCCTGGGAACTCCACCATTTAAACCACATAAAAAAGTTACCACCACCTACAGTCATTAAAAGTGTTTTAAAAAGTCAAATTTTGATTGCAGAAAGGTAATCTGGAAACAGTTTGTGAATCTGAATTATGGTGAGTCATGCATATTTTATTTCCTTCTTCAAATGCAAGTGAATGTCTAATGTATTTGAAGTTTCATCTATTGCCAGGCTGCTTTACCAGCAGATGTACAAAGGGAAAGAGATGTCAAGGAAACTAGAGCAAGACAGTTTCCTCAGTACTTGAAATCCTGAGTATAGCAGCACAGTAGATGTACCCATGGTCCACATATCCTAAATGGTACAGAGAAAGGCAGAGGCAAGAGTAAACAGTCAAGGAGAATGAGAAGAAGAAAGGATGCCCTTCATCATCACTGGGATGAAATGAGGGAGGTACAAGACCCAGCTATGCTTACCCCCAACCACCTTGATGTTCTCTCAGTGAACCAGCAGGTTCTGGTCTCTCAAGTATCTTGAACATCATGAAGTTTCCTCCAATGCACAGAAAGTAATTTCCAGGCTCCAAGAATACCAAAATACAGATATCATGCCCTTTCTCTTTCCCTGATCATGTATCCAATTCCTATGTGGGACATGTGGGAAGTAAGGCAGCACAGGAAACTTGGTAGATGGAAAACACATGGAGGAGGGAAAAGAATGTTTACAAAGCTTCCCATCTGGTTTACCTCAACAGATAGCCCAAACCCACGAGAAATGATGCAAAATACAAACAATCTGCCTATTTGTGCCTTGTAAAAGCCCCAAGAAGCCTGCAGGACAAATAGGTTGGCACAGACCAGACCATAGATGTAGAAGTAACAATGAACTGCCATAGCTTTGTAAGAATAGGCAGCTCTGAGCCATGTCTCAGGAGAGTATCCTACCTGAGAGGCAGAAATAACTCTAGGCCGTATAGGGAAAGCAAAAAGCACATTTCAGTTTAGCAGCCTCTGAGACCAACACCCATTCTATCTCCTACAGCACCAAAGCTTTATTATGACCAGGAGGCCTGGAAGAAGACCAAATCATTGAAAGGAAACGAGTATTTCCAGTAACACTATTCGTTTCACCCAGTTTATTCCCAATGACTAAAAGCTGCTGCTCACGAACAGTAGGCATGAGAGATGGAAGGAAACCAAAGGATCAATTAGGTCATTAATCCATCGAATAGAGAAGTAGCCCTTAGAGAATATTTCTTATTGTTTTGTCCAGTTTACTTTTCAAACAACCCCAGCCATGGAGAGTTTATCACTTCCTTTTAGAGATTTACCCACAGCTTGTTAAAGATCTCTCACCAGGACAATTTCTATTCTTTCCAGCATAGAGTTGCCCCTTCCCTTAACTTTTTGTTACTGCTCTCACTAACCCTTTGTAGGACATTCCCCACCACACATTCAGCAACTGCACATGCATCGTTCCTTATCCTCTAGCCACATAAACTATATTCAGCATTTTCATCCTTTTCAAATGCATTTTCTTCCAGCCTTTCAGCTTTGAGAAGAAGTGGTAGCTTCTTTTGGGATGTTTTTTTCCCACTGAACTTCCCTCCCACCTGTCTCTGTCTTCTGCTGTCCCGCTATATTTGAAAGCTCAGACTGACACATTGTTCTGCTGAAAGAAATAGAATGAAAAGACATAGCAGATTATGGAATGATATCGAGTGCACCAAATTCCTTCCAGAGGGGAAGCATAACACAGATATTTTTCTTCTTTAATGGCACAATGGGATGGGAGATTGGCTGTTCATTCCTCTCTCAGTAAGAGGTGTTCTTGGAATGCACCTTTAACTGCCCAGTAGAAGGATCAGGCTAACCTCTGGTACAGAGTAAAAAATAAGTTATTTTCTGGCTATTCAGTCATCAGAACACAATAAAAACACTTGCAGGCAAGCACAGTCCATATTGACACCATCACTACATCCAGCCATGGCACAAGTTTGGATCTCAAACCACTGCTCCTGCCTCTGGGTCAAGTCTCAACCTCCCCATGTGCTGAAATGGCGAGCAGCTGCAGTAATTGCTTGTGGGACAGCTAAGAGTAGTCAAGGCCCTGGCTGCCCTTTGCTTGCTGCCAAAAATCCCAGCTGAAGGCTGGCTACACACTGGAGAAATTGATGGGTACAGAGTCCCTTCCAGTCTGAGGGACGGAAATCACAAAGAGAAATCACACACCAGAGAGCCCCAAAATGGAACAAACAGTTCTAACAAGATGTTTTTGATTAAGTGGGATATAAAGATTAATTTCTTAGTGCAGCATGTAATGGATTTACTGCCTGTAATTACAGGCAGATGAGTGCCNCAGCATAGCCTCTGGGTATCCCTAGGCAGAGATTCCTAAGGGAGCTGGTTCCCCTCAAAACAATTGCCTATGGACTTGCCAAAGTAGAAATAATGAAAAACACACTACAAATTACTCTAGCCCCACTGCAAGAAGAAGCTTGTGCAGATTTCTACCTGATGGCCTGGAAAGCACAGCCACAGAGGTCATTCCCCAGAGCCCTACCAACTTCAGAGTGAGTGACATTCTGGGCAAGGACAAGCTCTTGCCTCTGTCTATCCACTGCAGGTCACTTTGTTCAACTGGAGGAGAAGAAAAACAGATACTTTCATGGGACTGGAGAGCCACAGTCCACTAGGAGAGTTCAGAGGTGGTTCAGCTTCAGGAAGTGACTGAGCTTTCTACAAATAAATAACATCTTCCTCCTTCTCTGCTCCTAGTTGAGAATGGGAGTTTAGGATCATGAGCAACAGAAAACTACTCCTGACAACAGCAGTTCTATCTCCTATTCCAACGGATGGAAGAGATTGCATTAAAGCATTTTTACACCACACCACCATAATCTCTCTTGACTTTCAATGGCTCTGAGCTACAACCACACACCTTGAAGAGCCTGATAAACTCAACTTTAAACTGATTATTGAAATATCCAAGCTGTTCATGCAATGGCTGCCAGCTGAAGCTGCACTCTCTTCACTGCTTAATCTTCACTTACAGTGTCAGAATTCATTTGTTCTTTCCCACTGCACTCCCTATACCCAACTGTGCATTCCCAAGTCCTCGCACATACCACTCTTCCCACCTCCACTGAGCACACTGCTTACAGGATTTCTGGAAATAGCTCATTCAAGGCAGAGCTTGTTTCAAGCAATGAACTAAAAAAAAAAAAAAAGGCAAAAGAAACAGAAACTCAATTACTGTTTAGTTGAGGACAAAACTAGAGCATCTTTGATAACTGTATGTGCAGAAGGAACAGAACTTTGTATTTAATTCTTCTCCACTTGTTCTGAATTCCTAAGCAATAATAAGCAGCAATCAGCTCTCCACACTGCCAGAAGCAATTGCATTTAGAAGTAAGATGTCCCAACAAAAGTTTAAGTAGGAGGTATAAACATCAAGACACAGCTACCACACCCAGCAAGGGTAATGAAGCTCTTTCACCACCCCACCACCACCTATGGCTTCAAGCAACGCATGGACTTACCTGAGCCATAAGGCCTCATCTGAGTGAAAAATTCTGACAGCTCTGCCACTGAGGACGAGCCCTTACTTTAAGTTGCCTTCAGTTGCTTTTGTTCTCCTCCAGACCAAGAGGCAGAGAAACTCAGAGTTCTCAACCCAGAAGCATCCTCCACGTTGTTAACTCCTTGCTCCTCCTCCACATTGCAAATTTGAAGGCTCTTTCTCTTTGCAGCTGTTCCCACTCTCTCCTGAGGGCCAGGGAAGCAAGGGCAGACAGCTGCAGCTTTTTGCAGAAAAGGTCACTTGCTGATTGTTTGCCAGCTGAGGGACAATGTCCAGCCCCCTGAGGAAGGCAGATATCATCTCCTCTGCATGACATTTGCACAGTGCTTTGCAACACAGATATGTAAATGTACAGTAATCAGGGGATATTGTTCAGATCCTATAAACCTATCTGAAGCCAGGAGGGTAATACCAGTTTACGCCATCCAAGTATCTAGGTCTGTGTACTTAACAATTAGAGATGAAGTACAGGTCCTGTAAGCAATAAGGCCAGGTTTACTTAGGTCTATGGCCAACACTTCAGCACAATTTTGCTGAAAAGCAAAATTCTTTCAGAAGAGAACAAAATTCAAAGCAGTTAAAGGGGTCATCTGACACCGCATCTGTCATTGCCATGGCCAGAAAATTATATAACCCGTTGAACAGCATGTACAATCTTTGCAGGTGGGTTAGAGAAAGCCTAAGGCACAGATCAGCAGGTACAGTAGAGGTCAAATAGCACTACGGTGTGGGCACTGAGGCCAGCAGAAGCTGTGAACACACATGGATTTGAGGACACCACTTGGCAAAGAGGCATTTTCTGCTTCTCTTCCACTGAAGCCATGGGAATACTAACACTGCAACACTCCCCCACCTTCCCCAGCCCAATTAAGTCCCAGTTAAAAGAGTTGGCAGTGGTGATTTATCCAACCCCCATATGCAAGACAATCAGATGTTTAGAAACACCATAAGTCCTGAATTCCAACTATTGTATCTTCTTATGTTTTTGCCTGACAGATCAAAGAGCTTTTTTCACACATTTTCTCTTATGCAACACGATTCACTGACCTAAGACATTTGCCTTTATTAATACAAAACTGCAACAATACCCTGAAAGTCACAGGTAAAAAGTGCTGGCACTCCTCAGGGCAATACATGTGAAATACTCCTGGTACTTTGGTCCAGGGCTTCCCATGCAGCTCCCTCTTTAATGAGTCCATCACCAGGTTTAATGACCTGCCAGAGCTTCAGAAACACTCTTCCCTCCTCATCAATGATTCACATGCAGTCTTAAAGCTGTGCACAGATTAAAGAGGCTGCTGCTCTCCCACCTCGCTTCAACCCAAAGTGGTTTTAAATATTTCATCTCACCACAGAACTCTTCTGTACACATCCCAAAGGTGCTCTGAGAAGCTCTCGCCGGGAGTTCGGTGTTACCTGGCAGAGGGCCTGCTGGCAGCACAAGAAAGCTGTTTCTGCCAGGCATGCCCACATCCTTTATTTACTTTCTTTAATGAGTCCTACATGACCCTGGCTGTCAAGAGTGGGGATAGGGCTTTCTGAGTTGGTTGGTAATTTTTATGGAAAAGCAAATGGAAGGCCTGATTGCAGGGACAGAACAAAGAAGTACCTGATCCACAACCAGCAGGGTCAGCAGAAGCCTTCCTTCAACTTCAAGGTAAATGGAGTCATGACCCTCTTTTCTTCTCAGCTCCAATGGGATTTAAAAGAGTACCAACAAATGTAGAAACATAGGCAGGATCTGGCACTTCCCAGGTGAGAATGTCAAGGAATAGCAGTCTTCTAGGATACCCAGAACACCCTGTAGTTCTTTCTGTGAAGCAACCTTGACATGAGAGATCTCATGGTTCAGACAGCCACAGAGATTTCCCTCCCTCCCTGCACAAAGCCAGACTGTGCCCTGTCATACAGTCCCCATGAATGTGTTTTTGGTCCCTGGGAAAGGAGAACAAAGTAGCACAGGAGAGAGGGGAAAAAGACCTTGAGCCACCTCTCAGCTTTGTTGCCAATGGTAGGATTTTGCTGATATTGCTCTCAGCTGCCACTTTGCCTTCTCCCAGATAGGAATCATGCCAGCAGATCTCATAGTCCAAGGCTCTGCCTGCTTGGTGATCCATGGTTAACAGCCTCACTCAGTCTCCACATGTCATCCATGATATGGGAAAAATTCCTCAGCAGATCACTCTGGAGTCCTCCAGAAAAACCCTGACCTTTGGATTTTCATTTAAATTAACTTAAACATTCATGATTTCCATGGCACAGAACAGTCTGCACCCACACAGCTCCCTTTGCAGCACCTGTCCACGGTCAGGAATTTGGCTGATGGACCAGATGATCCCCCTGCATGGCCTAGGATAGCACAGCAGGCAGTACTTGGTCACATCATTTATTTTGTCCTCTTTTATTCTCTCACTCCATAATGGGAAACAAGGCCAAAAATCCTTCAAGAGATGAAGGGAGTCACATCAGTCCACAGCAGATATGGCCAATCATGAAAGATCTTGTTTGTTGGCATACTCAGAAAATGAAGCCTTGCCTTATCCCTTGTAATTCAGCCTTTCTGTATGAGGAAAGAGTGATGACCTCAGTGGGCCTGCTAAGGGTAGCCCTGACAGAGAGAATACAAAGATCCCTTTACTTAGTGCAAAACCAAACAAAAGTGAGCAATAAAGCACTGCAGAAAACAAGCAGGTAAGTACTTGCATTTTATCTTCAGTCAATACCTTTTCAGCATGGCTGATCTCTGAAATCTGATTTCGTGTTGTACTGCAAACCCATACCCCCTGGGAAGCTTGCATTGCTCTTGCTGAGCATTAGCTCTCACTTCATTTGTCCACACAACCTCTACGCAGCTGTCATCTTGACATCCAAGCAAGCTTAAACAAAAACATAATCTCTCCATAAAGCACACCTCTCTTCTCAAATAGCTGTTGCTCTCAGGTGTCCCATTCCATGAAATCCATCACGAAACCACTTTGCCTTCCTCAGCGGCAGGAGAATTTTTAGAGAAGAAAGCTCTGTAGTAGATCACAGGCTCAATTTACTGTGGCTCACTGCCTCTCCCTGGCTCACTCTAATCTTTCCTGGAGGTGAGAGGGCTATGGCATGAGTCACTGCAGCAGCCACGGGAAGATTCACTGTACATCTTCTCTGTACAACAAAGCAAGAGAGAGGTTTCAGTTAAAGCTCAAAGTTAAGGCCTTGTGATGAACAACTAGACCTTGAGGTGGATGAAGGAACAAGATGATGGGGCAAAGAAATCCATTGCTACGATGTCAATTCACTCCCTCTTTCTTTCATATCCTTCTTGTCTAGTGACTCTGGACTTTAAATGAAAGGGAACTGATCAATGCAGTTCAGCTGCTGTTTAACCAGTATCTTACTCTAACTGGCACAGGGTGAATGTCCACAATTCTGCATAACCCCTGTCCAGAAATCCTTGCAGTTTAACCACAGCAGCAAAGTGTTACACCAAAGGAAAACATTTAGGTGCTGAGGCTGTTTCCAAACTGCTTTCCACTTATCTATCTCCAGTACAGTTCAGCCAGAGTGCCAACACCTCCTGATAAGCTTCTCTCTGGAGTGCCAGTGCTAAAGCCTGGGCACCACACTGAGATATCAGTGTCATCAGGGCTCCTGAAGCAAAGAGACATGAGGTACCCACTGTGCTACTAAAAATCTTACACACTCAGGCACTTTGAGTCATATAAAAATCAGGCTTGACCAGTCATGAACATCTCCACCTCTAACAGAAGCAGTATGACCTTAAAGAAGTTCTCTCAGGTTTGAATTTATCCCAGGTTATATAAAATCATTGCTGTAGTCTCAAAGATGTGAAACATGGGTATGAGACCACAATTATGTTACTTAATTGCACTGAGGAGTTAAGGTTAGTGGAACCAAACTCAAGCTGGTATGAATCATCACAGTTCCACTGGAAGGAACAGTTACATTATTTACTCCAGATGAAAATCTGTTTTACTAAGTTGAACAGAACAGGAAAAGGACTATAAACAGAATCAGACTTATAAAACAGTAAATCACAATTTTCTGTCCTTAAAGTAAGCCTCTCTCCAACACTGTATTTCAAATCTGGGGCCGTGTCAGGTGAAAGGCAAAGCCCTCCATTTGCTGACTTACACACACAAAATAAAGGACATAACCCACTTGCCGCATCAGGAAGCACACCTCACAGATTGACAGGTCCAGCTTCCCTTCAGTCACCTTAGACTATCACTTAAGTACTTTCTCCAGATGCAAAGCCAGCTCCAAGGACTGCAGCACAGGTGTGGGACTTTGGAGACCTAGGCTCCACTGTTGCTTCTACTACAGCTATTCCTCAGCAAGGCTTTTAGGCTGTGTCTGAACCAGTCAGACTTCAGGACTACCTTGCACTCACACCAAGGAATATCTATGAATAAATCATCCTCAGCTGAGGTCCAGGGACTGGTGCCCATGACACTGGACGCTTCCCTTCTGCTGACCCCTCTCATCTTCCTATCCTTCCTCTGTTCATTGAATCTCTGAAACCCCTGCCCTGAGGTCTCTGCCACAAGGAACCAGGGCCAAGAACAGACCTGCAACTCCTTATTCCTGATGTCCAGCTCTGCCATATTCTGTTTCCTCCCACAGCCCAGGTGGAGAAAACTTCTGGGAGTTCTGCTGTCTGATTGAGCA
The DNA here is from genome assembly GCF_001604755.1 of Lepidothrix coronata. Lineage (NCBI taxonomy): Eukaryota > Metazoa > Chordata > Aves > Passeriformes > Pipridae > Lepidothrix > Lepidothrix coronata. The sequence goes on from NW_016690188.1 coordinate 4,248,566, forward strand.
GCATGCTGCAAGAAGCTTAGTGCAGTGCAAAGTGTTGTATAGATGGGGCAACATCAGCAGACAGAGGTAATCTCTCCCATTAAGTCATCTGGGATGTAGGGTTTGGGGAACAGACAAACTCTTGAGCATATTAACCCTTGTCATGTCACTCTACCTACAAAAGGCTCAGACTATTCCAGTCACCTGATGGAGAACTACTAAACAAGGACAAGCACTTTTACTTTACAGTGTCCTGTAATGCCAGGAATTTACACCAACTTTGGTGACCCACAACAATGTAATGCACAGCTCCCCTCCAGCCTTGATCCCCTACAACAGGGCTGGGCTTTGCACTAAATCAGCAATCTGCTGCTTCTCTGTCACCATCATGGGACTCTGCTGCTCAGGTTTCCCTGCCACAAGAATCTAATTCACAATTACCAGGCTCTTCTGCTACAGCTATGTAGCTGATCTGTATGTATATGTATACATATGTATACAACAACCCTTTACAAATAAATAAGAAGGGGAGAAAATATAAGAAAGAAAAGATGACTCTACAGATGTTGCCCTCACATATGGTCTTCCAGTTCTATGTCACTGCTGCTTCGATTTGTAAGATCTCTCTCTACAGAGAGATCTCCAGCCCCTTCCATACCGAGATTGATTAAGAAGCAGGTAACACTGCAGGCCACTTTGTCATTGCTGATAGAAGTGCTGAACAGCCACTGCTAAATTACAGCTATCAATCTCCCAGGCTGTACGTGATCCATTTATTACTTCTTCCATTCCCCACAAAGACAGATGTTTCCTGTTTTCTTGACATAAGCTGTGTGGATCACTTGCCCATCTGGCTTGTCTATGTTGTTGTAATCGTAGTTTTCCCTCAGATGTCATCTTTCAATTTCTAATAACCTCTATAGGGAGACACTATGATTACTTAGCATTCCTAAAGGATATGTCTCTAATCCTCCAAAACTTGTCAATTCACTCTGAAATTACTGTATTTTGTTATGTTGTACTATTAGCCCATATATACAGGGGGGGTGTAAGGCCAGGAATCTGATAGCAATGACAACTTGCCAAACATCATAGTGATGACCAGTGACAAAGTAGACACATGAGCAAAAATTTTAAAGTTGGATTTCTCACGAGTACATGTGAAAGAATGAGACAGCAGTCCATGACCTGCTTGCTTAGGGAAAACAGAGTCCACATGCACAAAATGGTATGGCTGCAGCTATTTTCAGGCCGAAGGATGATGCTGCTTCTTCACAATCATGCAGGACACCTATGGGATGCCGGCAGGCGAGAAGCAGTAGCACCAGAAGGCAGGGCCACCACCAGCAGCAGTGTGCCAGACTTCGCAAGATCTGACAAGTCCCCTACAGACCCAGAAAGCTCCAGGGCTTCTTCAGGGAGAGGAGGACCCCCAGCAAGAATTTCATCAACGAAACTGGAGCTCTCTCTGGCTAGCAGATAAAGAAAGGAGCTGGTTTGAGGGATTTCCATTTCAAGTTCACACCTGGCCCATAACCCCTGGGGGAAAGATAGCCATAGATGTGACATTAGAGCAATTTTACAAACGATCTCTCCTAAGCATCAGTTTCTCCAGGCAAAGAGGAATGGGTAGTTTTTATAGCAGTCTCTTTTTTATGACTCACTTCCATGCCATTATACCAATAAGATCCTGTCTCTCCAGGGTGTTTTTTTTTAGGTGATTAAAGTTGTGAGCCTTCGACCTTGTGCCTTATCAACACTACCCAACACACACTATAACCACCTAGAAACTTGCTGCCTTTCATCCCTTATTGCTTAATAAACTTGCCAGCAGACCTATTGCAACAGAATAATGAAGCTAAGCAACTGCACTCAGCTCAGTAAATCTGGGAACAGAGCCTGTTAAAAATAAATAAAACTAAATTAAAAAAAAAACAACAACTAATTGCAGAAATGTGGAGTGTCATGAAGAGATCCCATCAGTTCAGTCAGAGTTCACAAACCACTCTCTCCTGCTGTTTCAGCTGCTGAAAGGAGCAGAAGTGTGAGAAAAGATGAGAGTAGGGAGTTACATAAAGCTACAAGAGGAGGAAGAGGATGTGTCAGGACATATCCACACACAGTCTGTGCCCTAGGGAGCTGCTGCAGGAGTTGCAGACAGCATGGCCTTTGGCACGAAATGTTCAGGAAGAGAAGAGATGGTCCTCAGAAACAGGTGCTTTGGCAGCATGATGTGGAGAAGGCAGCCCAGCACCTGGCTCCAGAAGTTTCAAATTTGGTGAAATTGCAGCCAGTTGACATCAATAACCTGCAGTTTATGTTGTGTTAGTGCTGTAATTGGGCATTTGCTGGCATAAAGCACGAGACAGATCCTCTTCCAAGGCAAGGCGTGGGCAGGACATAACAGCAAGGCACAAGGTAAGCACTGCACTTGCAGGAACATCTGACACTGCTCTACTGAGCAGTCACACAATTAGGGTCCAGATACTTGATCAAGGTGCAGAAGGTATGGCCCTTTCCCACCATTGCCTGTGTATGTAGTCTGTAGTAACCACATTTCCACCTCTGGATGCGCTGTTTGGGATTTATGGACGGCTCTACAGTAGATCTCATCTGCGAGATCACAAAGAGACATCCGTCAGGGCTCATAACACTGCCCCTCACGTGCTGGGCAGCCTGAGACTGTTGCAAGACTAAAAGTCACAGAAATGTATTCAGTCCCCAGCAGGTGGTAGGAGAGAGCAAGTGCCATCCTCACTCTCATAACAAGTTCCCTCCAACAACAAGGAGGTCATTCGGGAAAAATGCCCAAATCTTCCTAGGATTACCTACAACACTGAAGTTCTTCTGCCTCTACAGCTCCCTGGCCCACTGTTTTACCAGCATATATTTCTTGCTTCATCCTTCCTCAGGCAACAGCATCACACTATAAGCCCACTGCTTCATTTCTGCAGTCAGCAAGAGGGATCAGAACAGCAATCACTGACTTCACTATCCATGGAAGTGCCTTCTTGACCAGACAGCAGGTCTGGACCACAGGGACACATGAGTGCAATAAGACAACCACATTAGTTCTCATGGCATTAGTTCTCAGAGGCAGGTCCAGAGAGTTGACCCATCCCAATAAAAAGATGAGTGGTGTCCAGGATCCAGGGCTATCACAAACCTCCAGTGGTTCCTACTGCCACCCTAAGGTACTTTCTCCAGCTACCAAGTAACTTGCATCTGAATTTAGACCTGTGTCTGATTCCTGGGAGAAATTTCTGCTGCAGGTGTAAGTTTCTGCTGTGCCTTTCCACCAAGCAGTGGTGGAAAGACATGTCCCAAATAGTCAGAGAACAAGAAAAGGGAGTTCCATCACCACAGTGCACTTCACAGTAAGTGCTACAATTTATAGCACATAAATACTGTACATATACTGCTGCCTTTTGCAGACATTATCATCTCAAAGGGTAGGTAGGAGGTGGGAAAACAGCTTGTAACAACTGTAGCATAGATAGCTGCTTTCTTTGCCATGTCTAATGCTGTTTAGGGAGGCAAAATAGGTCTAACAGCAGTGCCTCTGCTTCTGCCAGCATACGCTGCAGCTCCACGTGGGGCTTCTGCTGAATAATTAGGTTAAAGAAGGTACAATCATGTAAACAATCTTGTAGAGGCTTTCTGGGATAAATTTCAGACAAAACCATTCATAACTCCAAGAACAATCATTCCCCAGAAAGAAGCAATGTTGTCCTCCTGCTGGGCTTTTGCAGTGCAATTAACACAGACTGTCTGACACAACCACTGTGGCTGAAAATCTGTGGACAGGATTAATCTCCCATAATGCTGGGTGTCACAGCTCATGGCATGTTTCAGCTGCACACATGACTATTTTAAAAAGTTTTTTTTGCACCAGAAAAGTGAGTCGTAGTCTTCCTACCTCTCCTCCTCTCTTTCCCCAATCTGATTATCAGACCCATGTCCTTGTCCTCCCATGTCCTTGTGTCAAGGCTCCAAAGAGCCAGTTCAGCTCACTAATCTGACAGAAAATGCTTCCTTTATTCTATCCTGGGGGAAAACTTTTGGGCAAGTTTCTTTTTGTGCCAACTTAGTGAGTTGAATCATCTCAGCAGGAGCTGACTAGCAAAACCAAAATCAGAGCTGACAATAATTGTACAGCTAAAGACATACAAATGGAAAGTTAAAAAAATTCAGGATCAGGAAGACACTGTATCAGGTCATCTGTACTACTGAACTGCACCCTCCATTAAACATGGAACATCCCATTTTAGACTTTCTTGTATTAAACAAATAGGTAATTTCTCTCCTATAGCCCACAGGATATAAGAAATTATATTTTCACTGGCCTAGTTTATTCTAGTTGCTGGATAGCTCGGCTCCACTGGCCAGAAAAGTAGCTTTTTCTCATTTGTGCTTGGAATTTGCCTTGAGGAAGTTTGGCAGGATGCAGCTATGACATCTGTAATGGTAACAGCATGGGAAAGGAATGCCAAGGTGATCCTGTTTTAGTAAGTGTAATCACACTGGACTTATGCAGCCTTACAGAAGCCATAACGGTCCAGGGTTTTTAGTCTATAGATAAATGGAGGAGACACAATGTCTGGTTCTGGAAGCCTCTGAGATCACCAGGAGTACAGCATGGCAGCAAGGAAAGCAGATCACTCTCTGCTCACCCTGTTCTTGCACAGGTGTTTGTGCTGGTGACAGCACAGTGTTGTCACAGATCTCCGCTCTGACCCACCAGGTCTAACCCAGACACTGCAGCCACAACCAAACAGTGCCCAGTAGCCTTTCTTTGCTCCTTCCTTCTCTTCTGCTTTGAGCTCTCAGAGCAAGGAAAGCTTTGCTTTTCCCTTTATGGATCCTAGGCCAAGAGTCTTCCACATTGATGGTTTGTCTGAGCAGCAACAGAATTGCCATGGTTACAGCCTCATTTGTGGACTTAGGGAGAACAGCAGGATTCATGGAGCCAAACTCAAAAGCTCACTTTTACATTAGAGAGATGCAACTGGGGATGAGTCAACATCAGAAGGAAAATTAACTGCTTCTCCCACCACACAAAAAGCCAAAAGAGACAGTCAGGAAAACCAACATCGAATCAGGGCTTTGAGAAAGGTGAGCATAATTACTTTCATTAAAAGGCTTAGGGAGATACCTAACCATCATCAGAGCAGGAAGGCAGCTGCAATGCAGTGCCCTTTCTTCTCAAGGGCAAAGTGTGATTACTTGTCTAGAAGTGCAAACTCCTTCAAGCAGTTCTCTTTGCTCCTTATTTTGTTTCAGCCGGAAGTTGTGAGGTTGTAAAGGCAACATGAGCCTCCTGGAATCTCTGCTTGCACTGAAGAAGGCTGCAAGAAGAGTTCTAGGTAGAGCTCAGACTGGGAGACGTTTCACCTGTGTCAGCTTCCAGCTCACAAGTGTGACATGGCACAGACACAGCAAACCTTGCATGTGCATCGTGACCAGGTACGAGGTGCAGAAGCTGAGAGGAGCAGCTATGTCCTGGCTGCCCCTCAACAGCTGGCTCCATTTGTCCATGCAAGGTCACTGTCCTCAGCCCGAGCTGGGCTGTGAGGCTGTACCTGTAGGGCTGGATACAGCCTGTTCCCCCGAGGCCAGGGTCTGTAGATGTGCTCCCTCCATGCACAGCAGTATGAGCAGGTACCATGAGGTCCTCAGCCATGGAACACCCTTATTTTTGGTAGTAACTCCCACTGTGATTCACTTTGCCTGCAAAGCAGCCAGACATGCACCCATACTCCAGCACTGCCATATCTCAGCACAAAATATCCCAGCAGCAATGCTTTTCCAGGGGAAAAGCTGCCCACATCCTTGGGGGCAGTGGAAAATGTTGCTGTAGTGACATTGGAAATCATGGCCTCAAGGGATCCTTCCCACCAGGCACAGATACTCACTAGGATGTGGCTGGTGTTGCCCTGTGGTGCTGTGAGCCAGCAGGATTGAGGATCAGGATTTGATCCTCAAGCTTCTCTATTTACGGGAAAACACCTTCCAACACCAGAACACAAACTGATTGCATCAGTCAGAGCCCTCTGGAAAGTATCTAGAAAGCAACAGGAACCCACCACAGTCACTTCTAGAAGCTACTATCCACATGGACTCCTTTTCCAGACTTCTTCCAGCACAAGATGCTTAAAAGCAGACTCACCTCCTCCCATTTCACTGAGCAGAGAAGCAGCCTGAGCATGCAGAAGAGCAAGGGAAGACCCTCCCCTGGTGCAATAAGCCCAACCTCTGCCATGCTGCAGCTGTGCCTGTGTGCACTGTCCCTTCTATGATGTTCTGTGATTCTTTGAAACCTGCTTGACCACACCAGTGTAGTAGCAGTGTAACAGCTTACAAGCTCAGAGAAAGGAGTTCTGCTGGTGTACCCATTTCCCAGGAAATCAGTGTATTTACAGCCCCAATTTAAGCTGCTATAAGCACTATCACTAAAAACGTATTTGCATTATTATCATTGCACTGTGCAGTTAATTGCTACACAAATATTTGTGTTGCCCACATTTGTCACAAGGCTGCTGCTGCCTCCGGGTGAACTTACTCAAAACCTGATGTGTTTTCCCAAGATTGGAAATCTTAAAGGGGATGTCTCTCTTTTCCTCAGAGAAACACTGTGCCCTGATCCAAAATCCATTTCCATTGAAGTGGATCCAGAGCAACAAGGGACCTTCATAGGATGCTTCAGAGGAAGAGCATGTTGAGGTAAGATGAAATCCAGACTTCCCAGGCTATATATTTTGGACCAAGAAGCCAGGCTGCATTTACCTTTCCTCTTCTCAGCTTATTGTGATTTATTTAGATTTATCACCAGTCTTTCCTGCTCCCATCTCTCTCTCCTTTCTGTTTTAATTAGGCCATTGAGGCCCTGTTTTCAAAAACCGTCTGGATCCCAACAGAAGCTTTTAAGTCTCAGACATCAAATGGCAGGCAGTTTACTATAGTTAATTATGGTAATTTTTGCTTAGTAGTAGCTTCCCTCTGAAGAGTCAAAACTACTTAGAAAAAACCCCAGCCTCAGGCATGAATTTCTAAGAACATATTTTTTGTCATTTATTATTTTACAAAGTTAAGTAGCAGCAGAAAGTTAAAACCCAGAGGGAAAAAAGAGCTGACAAAAAGAATAAGCTTTTGGGGTCTATACACCATCACATGATACACAACAGACAATGTTTGCCTTTTACAGGCATCTGGCACCACTGTGCTGAGCTGTGATACAGGGTCTGGGTCTCCCCAGTACCCGGCCACAGCTGTGCTCTGCTACAAAGGTTGCTCTGAATTGCATAGAAGGACAGACAGCCCTTTGGAAAGACCCAGAGCAAAGCAGGCACAAAAGCATCCTGAAACTTCCCACAAACAGCGTGAGCACGGGAAGCAGGTGGGTTGTCATGTATGGAGTGTAGGTACCTGGCTGCCCCACAGGGATGCTGGCACCTTTGGATGCAAAGCATTATGTTACCACTGCATTCAACCCCTGCTGCACACAGCCAGGACAACCCATGCAGCTAGAGACCAGCAGGGTCACAAAAATAACAGAAAACCATTCCCAGACACTTCTATAGGGAGATTGCATGCAGCAAAAGGGCTTTTGAAATGCCCTGACTAAAGCAGAACCTACCTCTTAGCAAGGATTAAACCTGTGGGTGAAACTATGTCGTGTGTTAAAAATGAATGTAACCACGGCACTCACAAAATCGATGCCCTCCAAAGAGGGTGGAGCTGCTTATGCCGGGAGGCAAGGTTCTCGCACAGGGAGGCAAGGTTCCCGCACAAGGAAAAGCAACACATGTCCCCTCCCAAACTAGCAAGCCAAACAGTGAGGAATTAAGAGCTACTTTCCCAGTGTTTTGATAAAACATCACCTTGCTGCCTGCAGACTACTCAGCCTTGCATGAGCTAAATATCTTGTTTTCTGCCCCCACTTTTTCTGTTGAAAATGAAGAATATTAACCTCTGTTTTCCAGGATTTCCTTCTAGGTTCCCACAGAAAAAAATAAATCCTTTTGAAGAGAAGTTCACCCCTTGGAGAGGAAAACAGAAGGAAAACAGACAGTTTGCCTTTGATATCTATGGCTACGGAGTCTGCTCAGATAATCTAGGCCTTTAATACACAGATTCTTTCTTTTATGAAGGGCCTGAAAAGGTGGTACTTTTATCAACTACTGAAATATGTAATCTTTGGTAGTAGGTCTGCTTTGCTACTGCAGAGTTTGTTTCATCTTCAGGCTCCTCTTTAGGCAATTTAGCATTTCATCTGGGAATCTAGAAACCTCTTGAAGCAGTTGAAGTCAAACTTTCAACTATTTATATTTCATGGGTTCAGAGGTAGGCACAAGAATGTAAAATACAAGTTCAAAACTTCCAGCGTAACCAGTCTCAGAACTGGAGGAAAGAATGGGGGGGAATATGTGTGTATTTCTAATTTCACCAAAGATAAGTATTTAAGCAATCACTATGGTCCCTTCCAGAAGTTCTCATTCTACGGATGCTGCAGCTGTTTGTTTGCAAAGTGGTTTGAACAGCTTAAACATTGTTTAGTGTAAAAGAAAGTAATTGAGTTTTGAAGTTACACTGAGACATTGCATGGCACTGAGAAAATTGCTCAGATTTCCAAGAACATCTTTTAAAACAGTTTATCTTTTTCGGCAAAGTAGATCTGGATCTCTGCATACTTTCAGACAAATAAATTCTACCTCTCGACAAGTTTCTTTCTATGCAAATGTGACTAGGTTTCAGCTCAAATATAGCTGGTGCTTTAGGCCAAACATGATGCACAAGAAACTTAGATGACCCTCAAGGTCCCTTCCAGCCTTATTCTGTACAATTCTGGAATAAACACTGGGCTTGTTTGTCCTCTCACCACACCCTCCTTGAATGCTACAGTCAATCTAGAGAGCCACCAAGCAGTGGACAAGAATTTGGCACTGGGACTCGAAGCTCCATCCAAGCCCTTCAGTGTCTGTGTGGCTTCAAATCCTCCAGCCACACCTGACTCTGTGTACCACTGAAGTGCTCATGCCAGGCATTAGAGACTATGGGGCAATGGACAGGCTGGTGTGCTTTGTGGATTTGTGGCACTAAAGAGAAAAGGAGCAATGGAAAAGATGCCAGCTGGCAGGGATAAAGCTGAAGAGTTCCATTTCCTAAGCCACACAACTCCACTGCCTGAGCTGAGACCTTTTCTTTCAGCAGTCATGGGCTATGCCATTTCCCTCCTGTGAAAATTAGGGAAACCAGCCAGCCCTTTCAAAAAAAGATAAGGACAACTCCTGGAACAGTGTCAGTGGTAGGATCAGCTGAGGTAGAGGGAAAACAACCATTTCTCCATGCCAGACTGCAAAACCCATCTAACTCCCAGGAGCAGTGCCCAAGGATCATTTATTTGTGATCCCTTATGCCTCAGAGCCAGCTCTGCTTTCCCAGCACAGAGCCTGTCTCCTGTCACACTCCTTTACAACAGAATTTTGGAGTCTCAAGCCTCCCTCTCCATCTCCCCCCCCCCACACCAAAAAAAAGAAAAACTAAAAAAACCTCAAAACTCACAGGTAAGTACAATGATCAAAACTGCAAGAAAAGACTTGCCTTCACTGCATTAACCATGCGGTGAACGCAGGATTACAACATGGGAGTGGTGGGAACACCTCAGCCTAAAAGTCACCCTTGGAGAAACCCACAGGGCTCAGCAGTCTAGATATACTCACTTCTGCAAATCCATATATATGTTGAGCGTATTCCTGCAGTACCACTTCTCACATCACACATCAAATCTTCCACTTCAGAACTAGAAGATTAGAGGACATAAAAAAAAAACCACATCATGCTAATATATAATCACTTAAATAGTGATTTTTAGCCATAGATCAAGGTACTTTACATAGAATAGCTCAAAGACAGTTATAACGAGGTCCAAGCTTGTGCTAATAGTAGTGGATAGATCTCAAAGCACTGAAATCCTTATGCTGTGAGGTCAGAGATCACACTGGGAATTTCAGTTCCCTCTCCCAGTTCTTGTTTCCCAAATTTCGCAGTGTGTGTTCAAGAGCAGCTGATGTAACATCCGATTGAAACTTTCACCCTCTTCACAACCAGGCCCCTCCTTCATGCCACCACCAACCAGGGCAAAATTAGTACATTAAAGAAAAGCAGAGCATGACTTTCTTCTCACTAATTAGTCCAAACCAAAAGGAGCCTCATCTCTCTCACAGCTGAGACAAAATGTACAGGAAGTCAAGGCAAGATTTCTCTTCCTTTATCCTTTCAGCAATGCCATTACATTCTTTTTGGCCAAAACTTGCCCTTTGGGGCCAGGGAAAATGCTTTTCATGTTTTCCAGCTCATAACACCCATTGGGGCTGGGGATATAAAAACAGAAGGAAAATCAGTGTACTGGTGAAATCAGTGCCTTGGCTGCTGGGTGTGTTTGCCTGTCTCCTCATTGCACAGTTCTGCAAGGCCTTGGCAATGGGCACCCAAAAGTTCCTGGGTGCTGAAGTCATTTGTCCACAGAGCAAGGGAGAGCCCTTTTCTTCTGAAAAAAAAAGAACAAACAGCCTGCCACACTAAAAAAAAAAAAAAAAAATTAAATAAAACAAAAAGCCCAAACAAACAAAAAAAACCCCAACAACAATAACAATAAAACCCCCAAAACAAAACCATAAAACAAAAACCAAAACAACCAACTAAACAAACAAAAGAACAAGGAAAGAGAAAGGGGTTTAAATGCAGGCAAAAACAGTAAAACAGTTTAAACGCATGGAAAAACGAACCATGTACTTCAGCTCTTCCTGTTCAGGATCTGTTCAATCCAATCCTCCAGATCCCCTCCACAGGAATACAAAGGAGTCCCCAGTTCCTCTGTCCAAAAGCAGCCAAAATCTTGCCCAAAGATCGGCCTCAGCACAACACCCTTGGACCAGCCAGCAGCTAACACCATCAGACAACAAGTCTGTGAGGGGAAACTCTATTGACTTGCCAAAAACAGCGAGATATAGCCACCAATTTCATTGTCTGTTGTAGTATTTCTGCATTTTCATCGGCCATCTTAGCTCTGTTCGGGTTCGGGCTGCTCCCACCCCACACGTTGGTAATAGTGTTTCTTTTATTGCCAGACTGTAATGATTCCTGTTCATAGAGCAACCCGAGGAGAGTTCGGTCAATTAAGAGCTCTTACCTGGTGCCGTGCTCTCCTTTAGCTCATTAAGAACTTGAGTTCAAAAGAGTTTCCAGCTGCCAAGGAATCAGTTACAGTGGTTATAGGAGATAGAGAGGAGAAAGATGCAGGCAGACACACTGATTAAAAAGGTTTCCGTCCTGTGGCTGTGTTTCCACTTCCCAGCTCTCCTGCCTGCGCAATACTGCCAGAGGAGAAGTCTCTGCAGTTTTCCTTAGTCCAATTCATAGAAAATCAGCCTGAGGAGTTTGAAGCCCATTTTTCAGCTGCATTTGCTTAAACTGATAGACATTCCACGCAGCAGATCAGAAAAAGCTCAGGTGAGCCCTTCCATCAGGGCTGGGACGGTCACATTCCTGAGAAGGGCAGATAATGGAGTGGGAAGTATCTGCCACTCAGACTAGTAAAGGAAAGGAAAAGCATTACCCTACCAAGCCGACACTTTAAACCCTTAAACTGTGTGGAAAATAGTGACTTAGGCCTTCCTCAGGCTACTGGCTGCAGTGAAACCCATTCTCTCTCCACTGCCTGTGGCAGTGGCACTAAGCCTCCCCATCACCACATCCCCATGTAGACCTATGTCAGCAACATGCACTCCCCACCTCCACCACCAGCACTGCAACTACCACCTGAGGACCCCTCTTATGTCACCTGGTACCATACCCCAGCTTCTGATGACAACCTGGGGCCCAAGCAGGGTATGCAGCATGGCATCAGTAGGGGCTTCCCTTTGGGAGCTCTGTGCTATCTCCTACCGCTCGAGGCAAGCAGAGCAGCCAGTCCATCTGCCTGGTCCCCTCAATGCTGCCTGAAGGGATCTCCCCTCTCATACTTGACTGCACCAAGTCTGGTGCAAGAGCAAACCAACATTGATCAAATCACTCGACCTTTCCATGTCTCCTTCAATGATCTGTCAAATGATGTTGATAATATCTCACTAAGGTGCAGTGAGGCTTAATTATTTTGATGCATTTGAAGATGTCTAGATATTTGTTGCATGCACATATAGGCAAAACATATGTAATTCTGTGAGTGGCAGCCCTTGACTGAGTACCTCAAGGGGTCTCTAGCAAGAGGCAGGTGGTTAGCAAATAGGAAAGAACCAAAAGTATCTGTGGACAGATGGGAAAGCCTCCTCAACCTCACAGGTACCTGTCCTGTATTTGTGAAGTACCCTGCCCATCTGATCGAAGATGCCCTGCCCACCTGACTGCCAAGCCTACAAGCAAGATCTTACTGTACACTGCAGCAGGATGATGCTCCTGCATAAACAAAATTGACCAATTATATTGTGCAACAACTTATTCATTTTGATGTGCATATCTAAATAATTATTGCAGGTATATGCAAAACAGGCTCTAGCTTAATAGGCTCCCTATTTTGTTTGGTTTTGGCCAGAACGATTGTCTATGAAGAAAAAATCAGAGAGCTTTAGGCTGTTGTTATTGTTAAAAAGCACAGTTTGTGGGGAGAAAGAAATTTGCAGTGGGAAAAAGAAGTCTCATTTAAATAACAAAACAATTTGTGTTAATTTTGTTGTTGTTTATGAGCTATTTAAGCCCAGGGGTGTGTAGAAAGGGGAAAATAAGAGGAATTTACTGACAAAGACATTTTAGACAGATAGTACCAATGATAAAAATGCCATTTTGAGTTTGAGCAATGAGTAGTACATCATACAGTTTCCAGGAAAGGAATTAGAGAGAACTTAATGAGACATGAAAATATTGTAAAAAGGAGTACATGGTTTTTAAAATAAACACAAATAACATTGCATCCCCCTTTGAACTCTTAAGTCTTTTAATTTTTTCAGCCAAACTCTCCATCATAACTGTTAGAAAGGTTTGGAAAACAAGATGGCATTTAGCTTCCTCCCTTCAAGTCATGGAGAGCAGCTTCCAGTGCAGAGCTGGAAGCACATGAGACACCTCTCTGACCCCATCAAACCCCATCCACTCCTGCTCTGCTTAGTTTACAGAGAGTGGGAGCTGTGCCAAAGATCTCAGTCCCTGCTCTGTCTGGCTCTGCAGCCCACAAACAAAACGAGGAAGAGAAACCTGCTGCCACAAGTGGACAAGTTGGAGAACCACACCAAAAAAAGGAGGTAGCAGGGACCAGCAGTGCCAACAGCACTATCACTGCCTTCACACCATGCTGCCTTGCAGAGCAGAGACATCTGTGGTTAGGATATTGGTACTATAATAAATATATCTGAGAATAAATAACGCTCAGGAACTGCTCACAGAGATAGTTTTCAACACTACCATGAATCTGTTGCTTAAAATCTGTCTTAGTTCCTCTCTTCAACCACTGCTTTTTGCTTCGCTGTAAGAGTTCGCTAAAGTCACTTCTACTCGTTGCACATAAAATAGCTTTGACACCAGCTCTATTTCCACCTTTTGGCTATGTATAAAACATTCACAGTTTAACAGCCAACATTCATAGTAGGCAGCAAGCTGAGCACCCAAAGGTCTCAGGTAGCACTCCTGAGCAACTCCTGTGTTAAAGTTGTTTCTCATACGCAAGCAAGGAAGAGAGCTGCATCACCTCCATCACTCGTACTTGCAGCCAGCCATGGAAGTCAACAGTGAAAAAGAACAAGGCAAAAACCCACAAGTGCTGTGGTATTTACATAGAAATGTATATGCACAGAAGCCTTTGGATTTCAAAAGTTTGTCACAGTTTTTAAAAAATAAAATGTCCCTTTTATACTCTGAGGAGTTAGACATGCGTGTTTCTGTGTTTAGAGGATTTTCTGGGGGTTTGTTTTTTTTAAACTAATAAACCCAAGACTTACTGTAGGCATTTCACAGGATATATTCGCAACATTTAAATTACGAAGACCTATCACTTTTGACAGGCATATTCAACATGTTTTGATATAAAAATTTAAAAAAAAAGATAATTCTTTCTATAGAAAAGGAAAAACGTATTTCAGATAACTGCTTCACAAGTGGTGACTTGTTATAAATGGATCAGTGCTTTCTTCCAAAGAAATACTCAAAAATATTCCTAATTAGCAGTAAGCTAATTACCACAAAGCCTCCCGTGTTCAGCAGTGACGTGCTAAATCACCCCCGCTTGCAATTTCTAGAGCTTCACAAAAGCCAGAAGTGGGAAGAAGGAGCAGTGAGAGGAGTCACCGCCTGCTCTCTTGGGAACAAGCTGCAGCTCCCACTGCTGCCAGGCAGGAAGTCCTGGTGGGACTCTTGCACCCTCACTCCCTTCCCAGCCTTCCCTCCAGGCAAGCTCCATCCCCTTCATCCTCATTGTCTGTGCTCATCACTGCTCTTGTCTCTCACTTTTCCGACCTTGTTTCCACTGTCTTGGTTTGATTTGCTGCGAGCCTGGGTATTCCCAACAGCACAAGGTAGTCAGAGCCTTTCTGTAAAAGCTTTTCCAGCCTGCCCATCAGCGAGCACAAGATCCCCACTACGAGACACGGGCATTGCTTCTTGCACATTGGTGGGTTTTTCAGCAAGGGGAAAAGAAGAAACAGAGCATTTAGTGTGCAATATTTGGAAGTTGTTTTGTTTGGGGTTTTCTTTTTTCCCTAAAGACTAATGGAAGTTCCCAAGCAAAAATAAAGCCATTTTCTTTCCATTTTCAAAAGCTGAGGTATTTCAGAATATGCCCATCAAACCCTATCCTTATCTCCAGAACCTGGAAGAAAGAAAATGTGTTGATGAAAAACCAGGAAATGAACCTGAAAAAAATTGGAAAATTCAAATTGTTTGAATTTCAACATTTGCAATGCAATTTTGTTATTTAAATAGAAATAAACTGGGTTTGGCTTTGTTAAAAGACAGCAGAAAATTTCAACAGAGATGCGAGCTGCATCAAGGCAGTTTCCCTTCTCCAGCTCAGGTTCAGCATTTCTCCTTCTTGCCGTCATTGGCTCTTGAGTCACTCAGCTCAAGGGCATGCAGTCGATGCAGCTGGCTGTGCAGAGGTTTCCCACCTCATAACTACTCCCAAATGTGAAGAAGGATTATCAGGAGGTTCCCCAAATCAGAGATTTTCTGGGGAATCCCAGATTCTCCAAATCACCAGCATGTGATAATAACAATGGCACTGGAGAGACTTTTCCCCTTGGGGAACAGGTGTCTCCCTTGGACTGGTCCAGCCCCAGCCCCATGGACCCTGAGCATCCCAAGCTCCCTGTTCCTCACAGCCCTCTCTGGACAGCTCTGGGCTTGGAGCCTTGGCCTGGCTGCAGTGCTTGAGGCTGTTGTAGAGGTGGGAATTGCAGAGTGAGCTGCCCTGGAGGCTGATTCAGAGAAATTGCTTAATTTAGCTTCTCTGAATCACCGTGAAGAGGAGAAAGCTGCTCTCTGACTACAAAAGGAACTGGAAAGATTAGCAAAAAGTTTTCCTCTGTGAATCCTCATCCCCAGTGTCTCACAAAGTCTGCTTCAGGGCTTAATCCACATGGCCCAAATTTTAAACTGTCACCGCAAGCATTATCAAGCAAACAAAACAAAAATAGTCGGGCCAGAGCAGAGAGTAGCAAGAACCACTTTTGTTTGTGTTCCACACCGTTTGAGTTAAAACATCATTAAAGGCAGCCCCCAAAAGCTGGCTTCGTTCCCTGCCTGGGGACCACAGGCAAGGAGAGCCCAGGAGCTGCATTTGAAGCTCAGGGATAAGCTCAGCAGTTGCCTGGACAAGTAACAGTGTCAAGACCTCCAGAGACAGCGAGTGACCCAACAGCCTGCCAGTCAGCTCAGCACCCACTTAAAAACCCACAGAAAGTCATGGCTCATTTGCCTTGCTGCTTTATATAAAGGATCCTGAGCAATTATTAAATCACAGAGAGAAACTTAGAGGGGAGAAAGGGTCCCCAGACTCCACCTCTCAGGTCAGCCTCTCACATTCAGAACATCTCTTTGCCAAAAGGAAAAAGCTTGGTCAGAGTGTTAATGGCTGGGACATGGACTCAGAAGAGCTCTTTGTGTTTCCATTTTATGTCCTGGAAATTTGCTAAGGGGTTCTCTTGGGCTGATAGACTTCAAAAAGAGGGTTTGCATGCTCACACTGTCTGTGGGTCAGTCTGTCTGCACCCCACTTTGCCTGTATCCTCCTCCACAATCTCTTAACCTTGGCAATTTTGAAAAAAGTGATGAAGGAAATCTGCTCTCTGCCCTCACTGGCTTGTGCTCAGCTATGACAGACACATCCAGAGGGAAAGGGCTCCTTGGTGATGGGCAGGTCAGTCCTCCCAACCCCTCTGCATTTCTGTGGACCAAGAGACTGCCACGGGGCTTCTCAGGGCTGGTGTGAGGAACACAGCCTCATCCTCTGCCCAGGGGAATGAACGAGGAGAAATATGGGTGCTACTGTCAGTGCTCTGCAGGGAGTTAGGATTCTCCACCCACAGCAGCATTTATCAACTCACAGCACCAGCAGTGGATTGGGGCTCTGCTGTGCAATGAAAGCACAAGGCAGACTGACACCACATCATCTCTAACAGGGTTGTATTGATCTGAGATTCATTTGTGGAGTCTGATTCACAACTTCAAACCCAAGCCCAGGAATTAATGTAAAACTCAGTCTCTGGGAGCCCCCTACATGCCTTGTGCCTGGGCACTCTTCATTGTGCCGCACTGAGATATGATGGGCAGCTGTTGCCATCACAAAAATGCCACTGAACTAAACAAACTCCATTTAGAAGCTGTGCCACAGGCTCCACCTCATTACCTGAAACAATCCTGTCCATCAAATCCCCTTGTTTTCACAAACTTTACTTCTGATAAATGATTGGAAGTGTAAGGCAATCTGAAACAGTGAATGTTTTGCAGATCAGACAGTGCTCGTCACAGAATGTTACAGCTCCTGAATTAATAATAGTAAAAAATGAGGTGTCCCAGAGCTGCTCATTTCTGGATGAGGGAGAGTAGGAGGGGGGTAAGAAGAGAGCATTGTGCTATTACAGGTTATTTTTATCCAATGTTTCTATGCTTCTGTCATTAGCTAATTGATGACACAGCCTGTTTAATATTATGTCTGCCTTTGGTATTTATAGCTCACCAATTACTGTAGTATCTAGGTGCTACTAACAAGCTGCTCTCAGATGAATTTGGATGCTCATGGCCGGATTCCTTGGTGCAAGGAACTATAATTCACTTGAAGTCAGATGTTTCACACCAGCCAAGGATTTATTGACTAGCCCACTTAATCATGTGGGGTGATGCTGGATTCCAGTTCATCCAGTACTGGGATGCAGCAACAGTAGGAACAAGGCACTATATCAGATTGTGCAACAGTGACTGCCCCCAGACACCTCTAATGTTTCTCCTGCACTTGTCACCTGTGATGTCAGAGAGCCAGTTTTACAGTGGGACACCTCTGAGTGTCATCATTTCCTCAAGCAGAGCCTGGAGCACTCAAACCAAACTTTCAGATATTTGGTCCAAGCACCAATTCCCTGAGAGAGGGAGAGAAGAAGAGATTTCCAAGCGGATGTCCAGTCAAATACTTCCCAAATACCAGTGAGGTCTGTGTAGCTGAATTCACAGCACTGAGCCATAACATCAAAAGTTGTATGAGGCCTTGCACTCATAGCAGATGGCACTGACCTTTGGCAGAGCTGCTCAGTGAGAGAAGCAGTACTACCCACATGCAGAGCAACATCTGACTGTCAAAACTGCTCTCAGTTCTGGCAGGCAAACACCAAACACCTCAGTTTGAACTTTGCCCAGAAACTCTTGTTCCTACAGTACATTACCAGGAAAAAAATGTCTCAGACATATTAATTTATCTTTCCACCATTTCAGCTTCCATCTGAGAAAGACACATGCACAGTCCCAAGGACACTGTTCACAAAGGGCTTGCTGTTCGAGATGCAGGCCCCTTAGGCTGTGAACCATCAGGTCCTGTTGGTCTGTGAGACTCAGCAGAACTCAGCACAAGGATTTAGTGATTCAAGACCCACCACAAACAGGCCTCGGACAAGAGCCATCTGCTTCTAAGTGCTACAGGTGGCATGCACAGGAGTGGTTACCTACAGTAAAATGGCAATTTTCTGTGATTGTAAACAACACTGGTGCCCGTGTATTTCAGTTCTGCCTTTACTGAGTAAATTTGAGAAATAATGAAACCTGAGGAGAACATTTGAACTTTTATTGTACAGGGTAAAAGCTCTGTAACATTAACAAATCAAAAAACATTACTTCCCGAATAGCAAAATACCAGACCATTTACATTAGCCATGCTCAGATTCCTGCTGCGATTGGTGTGTAATTGTCCATCAGCAAAGAACAATCTCTCAAAATTAGTGCTTGTCACAGAGCTCTAGACTGCCTAGAGCTGCACTTAACAGAGCTTATAGCTGAAATGCACAGAAATCTGCTTTTAACCTCATATCAAAAAACAGCCTTTCCAGTGGCATTCTCTCTGCAGCTGCCCCC
The DNA here is from genome assembly GCF_001604755.1 of Lepidothrix coronata. Lineage (NCBI taxonomy): Eukaryota > Metazoa > Chordata > Aves > Passeriformes > Pipridae > Lepidothrix > Lepidothrix coronata. Next base: position 4,267,139 of record NW_016690188.1, read on the forward strand.
TGCCTCCTTTTTATCCCTCCTTCATGAGGGAATCTAGTTTGTCCTTTAAAAGCATCTTTGTTTTATAGAAACTGGCACATTGTGATGCAGCTGCATGTGACCCACTGATTGTTGCCCTTACAAGACCCATGGGGACTTGGGGACCTGATGTATCCCAGTGCAGCATTACATTATGTTACAATACCACAGACACTGTGCAGAAGAGACAAGTCATGAGACAGGACTGAGGCTCAATGACAACTGAAGGGGACATTCCCTTCCCACCACCAAGCCAGTTCCTAAGGCACCCAGCATTATAGTGGTTGATCTGGCCAAAACATCCCCCATCAGAAGCAAACACCCCAGCACAAGAGCATTGTTGTCTGCTCCTACTCCTTCTCACCCGTTTCTAGCCAGAAATTTTGTCATGGAGCTGAGACCACCTCACCATTGCAAGTTTTGTTAAAATAAGCACATGTATTTGAGGAGTTTCAGTTTCAATAAGCTGGCATTTTCTGCCAAAATGCATTTAGTTAGAAAACTTCCAGCCAGCTGTGACAGCATTCAAAATTTCTATGAAATGTCTTTTTCATTCATAAAGACTGCCTGTATTTTTAAGTTAGAAAGTGATGGAGAAAAGTTTATATGCCTCCAACATTGCATTCTTTAGTAGCAGCTCCCCAACAGGAAAAACAATAGCCTTAATTTTAAAAGGGAAAAGGAAGGCTTCAGAAACATCAACGGAGAAAATTAGGTGGACTGGGGAGAAAAACAGCACAATTAGCTCCCGTCTGCACCCAAATGCTTCCTGTGGGACCTTCCAGCTAAGCCAGTGATGAAGCAACACAGTCAGGCTGGTTGGAGAAAGCAGTTTTGTCCTTCCTACTCCAGCGCGCAGCAAGTGGCAGCCTCCTCTCCAAAAATTTTCCCACCTCTGAGGATTGCTCTGTTTCATACTTTGTTTTCCCTGTCCCTTATCTCCCTTTAAGCTTCCCCAGTCTCCATGAGCACACAGACATCTGGGGGGCTGTTCAGAAGCTCATAAGGCTCCAAGTACCCAGAATAAACTAATCTCTAGCAATTAGATGGAGGCGTTTTGCTGCCTTCAGTCAGTTGCAGAGGGAAGCAGAGGAATGGTTCTGCTTTCTCTCTGCGCTCAAATCAAGAAACAGCAGTTACCAACGCAGGCATTGGCACAACAGATCAAAACAGGGGTTCAAATGCCTGAATAGCCTCTACCCAGACAGACACGTTAGGGGGAGAAAAATCAAAGAAAAGAGCACGGTCCCGGAGAAGTTATGAAATCATTTGCTTTAGCAGCTCAGTCTTAATCTGCCAACAGCTCCCCTACAAGGCACATAAGAGAACAAAGCTAGAAGATGGGAGCCCTCCGGGAGTGTGATCTCCTCCCAGCAGGGTGAAGAAGGTCACAGTGCACTTAGGGTTGAACGCAGTGTAAGGAGCTCAGAGCACATCCACTGCACTGTCTGGCAATGGGGAGCAGCTTCTGAACTAGACAGTGAAGGGAAGAGCAGCTGCTGCACAAAGGCCAGCTCTTTTCCTTCCCAGCACCCAGCCTTCCTCAGCCATTCCTCACCTGTCATGGTTGCAGCACTCAGGCTCCCTGTGATGACTCCTGTCACATCTTTAATACCAAAAGGAGCACCACAGGCTCTGACCCTGTTGGAGCAGAGGGATCAGCACCTGCCTTGAGTCCGGAGAAAGGCAGATCTGCCACAGCACCGGTCCCCTCTGCTTGTGCATGGTGTCACCAGAGGGAAAAAAACCTGGAGCATCTGGGGACAGCACAAGTTATGCCTGTCTGTCTCTCACCACTGCTGCACCCCTGGGTTTCAGGATGCTCCTGCAACCCTCCATGAGCCACTCTCCTGGATGTGCCACCTCCACAGAAGTGATGGCAAGGGACTGAGCATCTCCTGTATTCAACCTTTTTTGCCATTCTGGGCAAAGAAGAACCAGGGTTGCAGTGACCAGGTCACCCAATGTGTGCACAGCATCTTCAGGATAAAGCATGATCTTCCTGGCCTCAGGATGCTTTGTTTAGAAAGCACTATCCAACACCTCTATCCAAATCCTGCTTCCAGGTGGACATACAGGGCAGGACACAAGAAAGGATGGTCCATCTGCACCAAATTAGGAGAGGAAAAAAGAACAGAACAGAGCACTACAGGTTTTACTTCAGTCTCATAGGGGTTAAATAATCCCCTTGAGCTAAATCACACATTTGGAAGAGCTGAACAGTGATGTGCTGACACACTGTCTGTTAGAGGATGGAGAAGAGCTGCCCCACAGCTGCACAAGGCTGCTCCTCACGTTTTGTCCCTGCTCCTGCAGTTGGGTTGACTCAGGCAGGACACTGGGCAGGATGTCCACCCCTGACATGCTTATTCCATGCTCTTTGGCCAGCACCCTTCTGCTCTGGAGTTTACAACAGTGCAAGTCAGCAGAGATGAGCTGACAGCAGCACTGAGCATCCTGCCCTGCCTGCAGTCGCCTTGCACTGCATTTTGCATAGCCCAGATAACCCAATACAGCAACTGGAACCTGAGCTAGGATAAATGGCCAAGCTATTTCTCAGGATTAATCATCCTTAGATATGTTGCACGAGACTGCCACAGCCTCCACGGCTGGTGAGGTGTTTGCTGTCTCAACTCTTTGGGAGGCAGGAAAATGAAGCAGCTCTGTGAGGTATCCCATTACTTAAACAGTTTGTACTGAACCTGAAGTACCTCACAGGGAGACAGCCAAGGATTTGTCCTTCTGTTTTAACAATCCTGCCCCTTATCATAGCGTGTCTGAAACATTATAACAACAACAAAAATCCTCTAAAAAGACAGAAAAGTGTCCATTACTGCCCTATGCAAATTCACTGTTTCCAGTGGAGAAGCCCTGAATACATAAAAAAATTTAATTGTGACCTTTGGCTATAAAACAGATTTTGCCCAGGGTTATGTCAGCAGCATGTCCGATTCCTCGCACAGATCTTTGATTCAGGGAATGTTTAGGGTTGGGGCAGAGGCAGAGTAGGTTAACTCTGCTAAATTCATCACACCACAGAAGCTGAAGAAGACAGGGCTGAGGCAGACAAAGCTTGACAAATATTCAGTGCAGTGCCTGAATGTCCATCTTGGTTATGAGAGGGGAGAGCCAGCAAAGCTGCAGGATTACAGTGCTTGGAAGTGGTGAGCCCCTTCCAGGCACTGGGGCTCTCTGGGGATGCCAGAGAAGGAGGACTCTGAGACTGGAGATGCTGAGCTGAGTGCAGTCACTCATATCTTTCTAATTTACCTCATTGCAGCTTGCCCCACTCCAAGCTGCTGAGCTTGGGAGGTGAGAGCAGGCCAGAGAGGAGCCTGCACTTTTGATTTCCAGAGCAAAAAGGTTTGATGCAAACTACAAACACATCACCACCACATCCACCACCCAGTCTTCATTTCATCCACCAGAAGGGAAAAAAATAATAAAATAAATTTCAACTTAAGAAAGGCTTCCAGAGACCTCATAAAAAACTACTTCACTATGGACCAAATGACAGAGCACCAAGGCCCCTGGTCATTTAGCCCTGGCTTCTGCTACAGGCCCTGACATTCTGTTGTTGCTCCTCCATGCACCCACAGCTCTGCCCTTTCCCTCTCTTCCCCTAAATCCTCCACATCTGGATCTGAGCTAAACCCTTACAGTCACCCACACAGCCCATTACTGAGACAGGATCCAAATACTTTTGCCATCTGCTGTAAAGCTGGTGCCAGGCTGACCTTGGGTTAAGCATCCAAGTCAAGGCTGGAAGTCCACAACACCTCCAGGGCGATGTAGTTACCACTATACCCCATATACACCAGGAAATCTTGGCAGCAGACAATACAAGCCATCCTGTCTTTTAAATATGTGCTGTGCGTGCACTACCCATACGTCCATCACAAACACGATTATCTTCTAAGTATTTATGTCGTTTGCTGTAGTCCTCCACAATAAATCAGATGGCAGTATCAACATCAAATCATGAGGGAAAATCATTTGATATAGTAAAGCAGTGCTTTAAAATTGTTTATGACTGCTGTATAAAAAAAAAAAAAAAAAACAACAAAAAAAATTGTTCCAAAACAGTAATGACTTTGCCTTTAAAAATGAAGATATTAAACAAAAATTATAGCCCCAGAGGATATAATTGCAAAAATGTAACAGAATAAAATAAAACTAAGAAGATGGCAAAATATACCTCCACCTTTGTAAATCAGAGCTTTCCCATTCTAAACACACATCAGTGCTGAGGAGCAGCATGTTGGCATAGCTGTGCAGTTTTCCATGTGTTCTTACCACCACTTTCGGTTAAATTAAGAAAAGTGTCATTCAGAACAAGTGTGTGCTGTCCCCCTGCCCAAGCAGTCAGGGAGGAGGAATTCTGTCAGCAGCAACATGGTGCAGTCAATTCTCATCTGAGACTAATGTGGTTCTGGGTGTCTTGAAGTCCCCAGTTGCCACTGCTCACCCCCAGGCAAGAACCAGGGAGATATGCACCCCAGAGCTAGGGAAGTGCCTACCCTGGCACAGCAGCTCTCATGTAGGACAGTTTAGGACTCTTACTAATGTTATTTCTCTAATAAAGAACGATGCTGTTTGCTTCAAGAGTCAATTTCCCTGTTATTTCCCATCCCATAATATCTGGTTGTGTGTAGGGCCAGTCTTGAATGAACAATGGAGAGAGAATGCTCTACAAGAGGCTTAGTAATACAGTCAAGTGGTACAAAAAAGCAAACGTGTTCCTACCTGCAGAGGCCTCCAAAGCAGTGAATCTGCCCCAAGATGACAGAGCAGATCCAGGAGTACTCAAAGTCCCATCACCCACACAACTCCTCTATGGGACCAGAGTCCTCCTGGCACAGAGAGGAAGCCAGGACACCTCAATAAAGGACCATGCACGATGCAGGTATGTCATGTCCACAGAAATCCTGTAAGTCAGAGCACTCACCAGAGCCTGGTGCTCTCAGAGAAAACAGCAATGATCCTCTTCTCATCCAACTCAAAAAGCAGAATTCTTAAAGGTCATCTGGACTTTCTCATGGCCAGGCAAAGTCTATCTTGGTGACATCATGGTGTCCCATGACCCTTTGTTCATTCTCTTCAGCACATGCTCTCCTGAGCACCATTTTAAATCTTTGAGACTGTAAGGTCCTTGCAAGTCAGGCTGCCTCTTGTCTGAACATTTGGCTGGTACATCACATGTGGGATAAGACTTTGCAGCCCCAGCACAAAATAAAGATGCTCCACGCTGCACTAAACCTGCTGCACACCTCATTCTCCCTTCCTCTTCTCCCCCAAAGATCCCCAATTAATTTTCCTGTGCAGAATATAGTTATTACACTCTCAGATTACAGTATAAAAGAGAAACCCAGTTTTGTACTGGAAACACTCTTAGCCAATTTGTCAGGGACTGGCAGCTTGCACCAAATCTTTAATAATAGTCCCGTAAGAGCTATTACAAGAAAAGCACAGTGGATCAAGCAGTGATGGGAAGACTGGTATTACATGAAACAGGGCTGCAGGCTCTGTGCTTGCAGGCATCAGCCCAGGACATTTGAGACATTTCAGTGCTCCACCTGCCACCACCTGTCCCTATAACATCCTCCTGCCAATACTGCCATCAAATTCAGCTACTGCACAGGTACAGGTGTAGCTCTCCCTACCTAAGTGTGGCTTTACCAAGTGCAGTAAGCTCAGGTGTAAATCAGGAACAATTATACTGTACCAGGTGCCTGCCCACCCACAGCAGTGGCCAAAGCTTCCAACGAGCAAAGGTCAGCCCTCACCCACATGGTTGCAGCAGAGCTGCTCAGGTGTAATGGTGATGAGGGAGGGCACCTATCACACAGGCAGAACCCTTTCAACACCACCACGAGTAGCTCCAGAAAGGAGCAGTAACAGCCAAGAGCACCCCAGCAGATCCCAGCTTACACCAAGGCAGAGCTAAGCGGGGCTCCACACTCCTATCCAGAGCCTGACCTCCTGACACACACAGCTGGATCAACAGCAGGCATCAGGCTATGTCAGAGGCACAGTCCTGCCTCCCCTCCAGCAGATCCAGAGAACCAGTGAGCAAGCAAAGCCCCTTACACAAACCCACTGCTCCTGAGCTATGGAAATGCAAAGAGGAGGGGTGAGGAGGGTGTTGTTACAGTAGCATTCAGAGGAAGAATTTGTGAAGTTCCCAGAAAGGAGACTTTGGAGATATGAGACAAAGAAAGATCATGCAAATGTTCCTTGTGTGTCTCCCAGGAGTCCCAGGCTTTGCATCCCAAATTATTTCAGCTCATCATTAATCTTTCTCTATGCCCTGCTCACCAAGCAAGCAAAAATACATCCAGTTGTCAAAAACTACCACGTCTTACAGAGGAAATGCGTTTGCTCCTTCGTGCTCATTCTTTGTGCCAGAAAGACTGACCAAACCTGTCCTTCTCATTTCTTATTTTAATTTACCCAATTGGTACTGTTTGGATGTAGAGGGTTGTTGCTTCTGCATAGCCTGGCTCCATGTATTCCCTCCACCCTCTCAGCACCTGGAGGTGCTGGTCCTTAAGAGAAGCTTCCCACCAAAACCACCTAGAAACTTTTCCCACATGGTACTCACCATCCAAGGCAGCGGGCATAGCTTGGAGAACAACATCCTAAACTAACAAAGAAGTAATTCAAAATCTTCAGTGCAGCAAGGTTTGGCCCTGGGTTGGCACAAAACCATGGAGCAAGATGTGACCAACATGCACCCCCACCCACTCAGAGATCTTATGGGAGCAGGGCAGCTTCACAGTCACTGCAGCAAGTGAGGCCCTTTCCCAACACCCTCAGTTTGCAGAGTTCACTTGGCCCTCAAGGAAGCACCAGGTAAAAGGCAAGGAGTAGCAGAGTTGCTAAAGCCAGTCATAAGACAGACAGCCCAAATCCCTCTGGCAGACACACTAGCTGGAAACAAGATGAGCACAGGGGTGAAGTCCTTTTAGAGGAGAGGCAGCTTCTGCCACCCCTAAACCTGTAAGCAAAGCAGGAAACCCAGGAAGCTGAGGCCAAAGGGGCTTTGGCAACTGAATGGCAGAGTAAATTAAATTTAAAGGAGGGAGATGGCATAAAAGGGCCATAAATGCACCACAGTGATTTATGCACAGCCCTGAGCTGTGGTTACAATCCTGTGATCCAGACGGCTGCATTTATCACCACAGCACTTGCTAAACTCTGCTCCAGTTCTGGGAGCAGTTTCCCTGGAAAATGGCTCATGTTTCTAGAGTTGCCAGGTCTTTCACTTTTTGGTTTCTTCTGTCTCTCTACCTTTTTTTTTTAATAAGCAATAAACTCTTCGAAGTCCTGATGTTTGCTCGAGCTCCCAACCCTTCCTACCTTCCATGCTGCCCTTTTCCTCAAGGGGCTTTCAGTCTGTCCCACTCTAAAAATAATTCAAGAGAAATTACAGAGGAGTTGTACTCCATCTGTCTCTAAAAATGGTTTTTGTGCTCATATTATTCGCCAGTGACACTCCATCGCCACAATTACCACTGCTATTTTATCTCTCTCTGCCTGCAATGCTGCTGAGAGAGCAGCAAACAGTGCTGGTGTTTAAGCTGAATAAGTCACTTAAATACATTTATACCCTCAGATCACAACATACAGCATAAATCTAACCATCTATCATGCACTGACTTGATACAAATACTCACCACGATATCAGGCAAAGCAATCACACGAAAAATGCAGGATGATTTGAGCTGCAGCTGCTTGGAAGTCTTTGACAAGGGTATTAAATGAAAAAAATTGAAAAAAGGGATGAAGCATCTCACCTAGATGTGGCTTTTTCTGTGCTGATTCCACAGGGAAAGCAGTGACTTGAAAAACTTCTTGGTAGATTTGCAGCTATGCTTGTAATATCCTAATCCAGCAAGGGATTGCCCAAGGCTCGGCCTTGAAACTGCCTTCTTTTCATGAGCAAATCAAAGAGAAAAAATGCCCAGAGCCAGAATACTTTGTATGGGGAACCTGGCTGCAGGTTCTGCCTGCAAAGCATCTCTCAGCTGCCCTCCCCAGCTCTGCTCCACTGCCCTGTCTGTGCATCAGGGCTGGGAGGCCTGTCTTCATCACTGCTGGATGAGAAGATGGGAGATAATTGGGATGATGCTTGGATCCTGTGCACCTGAAACACTTCTCTGAGTGACTCTGCCATAGACTTGACTGGGAAGAAATCACCTTGTGCTTCCAGATGCCTGTCTGAGATGTGACACGATGTCTGAGCAGGATTGTTATGAAGTGGTTTTTTCTTGTATTCTTCATCTGGAATACACTAGAGAAAGGTGAAATACTGTTACAGATCTCACTGTGTCTGGACAATCCAGATGTGCTCTGTGCAATCCATCCTCTTCTGCAGCACCGTTGAACCAGAGGACAGTGGTGTGGGCATGTTTTCCAGGGGACAGATAAAGCTCAGCACAGTCAAGTGCTTTGTAGTGGTCATGTAAACAACTCGGTGGTGATGGCATGTTGTGATCCTGGGCGAGACCCATTCTCAGAGCAGACAATTAACCTGACACCTTTGTTGCAAATTCCTTCTCCCTCAGCACTACAGAGACCAACACAAGAACAGGGAATATGTGAGCCATGGTCTGTAAGCCTTGTATGGTAACACAGTTTTGCCCTTTTCTGCCTTGCAGGTGCTCAGAGAGCAGAGGGATGAAGGTACCACACACTCAAATGGGAGACAACACTCAGCCTCACATCCACCCTGAGGATCTCTGCTCCCAGAGCACCATTTTGCCCACAGCACATAATTATATGGACTGTGCTTTAAATGGAAGGATTTCCTAGTGGAAGCGTTGTTCAACAATCCCAGTCTTACTGTTTTACCAAGAGTCCAAAAACAGTCACAGAAATGTTGATTTTTCCCCTAGGATTGCTGATTGCTGGCTTTCCCATTAGGCTGGCTTTCCCAAAGGCAATTTTCTCAGCCCTAGGGGAAGACTTTCCCCACACTCCACTTCATGGTGGATTTAAGTAAACCCCACTGGTTACCTGGCCTCTCACGGTGAGCTGGGGAAGAGGGGAGGAGAGGGAAACTCTGCAAAGTGGGCCAGCAAACCTGCCCAGCTCACTTCGGGGCAGGATTTGTCTGTGCATGCACCAGGCTGGGGAGAGAGGTGACAGAAGGGAATCAGGCAGGTTACAGTGTCACCAGAGCAGGAGAAAGCTGTTTTGTCTGACATTAGAGATGGGGTTGTATCAGAGAGCCCAATAGTCTTCTGTTCTGTGTTCAGGTGAACTTTATCTCAAAATTTGGCATTAGAAGTCTCAGGTTCCCATCCTCAGCTCCAGAAAAAATAAAGAAAATCTCAGTGACCTATCGTGCCCCCGGTGCCTGCAGAGCACTAAAGGCAACAAGTGGCCACTGCCTCCTGTTTCTCTTCTTCCCTCAAATTCAGCTTCCACCCAGGGAGGGCAGATGCCTGGATGAAAGCAGGGGCCAGTCCTGGGGTACAGCAGCAAGTACCATCACTGTTCCCCCAGGCAGACTCTTGGCTATTTGGAAGCATCAGCCTAGAGACTGGAGGCAGCCAAGGGCAAAGCAGGTGCAGCCCTGGGATGGTGGTGGGGAAACCAGAACTAGCAGCACACGGAGGGAAAGAGAGTGAAGAAAGCAAGCTGCAAAACTTGATCAAAGCCCAGCAGAAATCTGCACGCTGCCAGCAAAGGGAACAGGCAGGGGAGGTGTGACGGGTGGCAGAGGGCTCAGGAGTTGGCTGCCAGCTTGCACTGAAGCAGATAGGAAAGAAAAAAATCAGTTATCCCTCAGGCTGAAGTAAATTATGAGACACATCCCTCAAGAGCACAAGGTGAAGCTCTTGATCAGACAAGCGATGCTGGCGTGTAATTCCCCTTGATATCACCTGATTTGAATTTTAGTGCTTATGAAGGGTGCATGACTGACAGCTCTGGAAACTGCAGGCATCTGTTCCTGTGCAGAAGAAGCAGAGCACACAACCCTGAGCATAGCATCCCCATGCCAGCTCTGGTGCTGGCTGGAGTTGCAAGGAGAGGCAGCACATCTGGGGAAGGAGAACAGAGCTCATCCCTTGCTCTGTGCCCAGAGCTGGGTACAATGGGGCCAATTGATGCCCCGTGGGACAGGCATCTGCCCCACGTTAGGTAAAAAAATCAAGTTAGCCACCAGAAGTAGAAGACATCCAAGGGTTATGAATCTCATCCTTCTAACACCTGTCCAAACCATGAGAGCTGGGTGGGAGCTGCAGAAGTAGAGGGGAGTGTGTACTCCATCACTGGCCCAGTACCAAAGAAGTAATCTTTTGGACACACAGTCTCCATTCACACCCCCCCCCCAGCAGGATCAAGCATGGGGTCTACCAACAGCTAAAACCACCAGAAACACTACCACCACCAGAGCCACAACACTCTTGTAAGACAGAAGCACCTCATTGCTGAGGATGACCCTCAGTGTATCCATCCAAATCATCAGGCTGCTTATCCTGTATTACTGGCCATGGGAATGGTTTCTATTGGCCTGGGAATGGTTTGCATGCTATCAATAATCAGTATCAATGGTAAAATTCAGAGCAAAAAATAACATAAAATGAGAGGTAGATCCAGTAAGCCCACACCATTTTAGGAGCAAAGTAGAAATAGTGTCTATTTAATTACAAATGGAATATGCTAAACCCTCAGCTCATGTATTCAGGGAGAAATCTGTTGACTCCTGTAACCAACTTAATTGCTCACTTCTTTTAGTTAATGCACCTCACTAACTCCTCTGCTGTGTTGCATACCAATTGAAACATGCATTTCTGCAAAAAGGACAACAGGATTCACTCCAAAGCCAAGCCACAACAGAGGTTGCTTTAAGGAATTTTGAAGGTAACTTTTTCAAGAGAAGCTGACTAGCAAAGCTGCTGCAAATTCAGGACTAGTGCAAGCATCAGGAGTTAGCAAATAGCTCACCACTGAGCAAATAAATCAATGCTGGCCTGTTACAGAAGGCTGGTCCAAGACATTTCAGGTCTGCTTGTCTTTTTCCTCTACAGCACCTGAATCAGCAAGGGACTTGGTAATTTCTGGAAGAGTTGTGTACACTCAGTTAAAATAAAACTCCAGTGATGAGTTTTCCTAACCAGCCAAGAGGGAATACTTCTGAACGATAGCACAGAAATTGCAGAGGATGAGGGAGCTCAAAAGGGAACTCAGAAGCAAGAACATTTATTACCCAGGCAGCCCCCAGTGTTTGTCCTGTCATTCAGCCACACCACGAGGCTCTGCACATCCTTCATCAAAGGGAGCTGCAAAGAGGCACAGCTTTTGCAGAGCAAAACCAAGCACTTCAGGGGATGTTACTAAATTGGTTTTCAGGTGAGATGCAGTAACCAAGCATGTGTTTGCTCATAGCCTGCCCTGATTACAAACTAAAACAGGCTTATTTAAGCTGCTGTTTTGAGCACCTTTTAATTTGAAGTGACAAAGATGTCTTAAGCAAACACATTGTACTCTGCAGCTGGGGCCAGTTAAGTACCTGTGGGCAGTTCCTGCAGCTCAGGTGCCACAGAATAGCTTTTGGCATGATCACATGAATGTCAAAGCAGTCCTAGAAAACTGTGCTCTCTGGAAGAAGCTGGGCACAGCACTCTAAATTTTTTTTTAATTTATGTTTTAAACAAAACCAGTGTTTTTTCTCCAGAAACACTCTGTGCTTAGGATAAAATTTCAGAGTGTTCATGGGGAGAGGAGACAGGAGCTCATGTTGACTAGTTTCTTTAGATTTTTTGTAGGAAAGAATGGTTAATCAGCTACATCCCAGGGCTGATGCCAAATACAGCACTCCTTTAGTATTTTTGCTTTTATCAACCTACAGTTCTCAATGAGTCTGAGCTATCACTGTGTTTTGCCATTACACAAAAATGCCTTGTTTCTATAGGGACACTTGGAAAATTAAGAAGGATCAACAAAAGTTGCAAATACATACTTCACTTGAAATGCATTCAAACCCCATGTAGAGATTCTCATTTCAGATTAAAATGGCTTTAAATTACTGCTTAGTCTTCTGCCAAGAAAGAGAAATGGCTCTTGCTGTGAAGAATAGTGAAGTTTAAATAGTCAAGACTGGCTGAAAGCAGAGTTGTTACATCCATTTCACACCTGGGCATATTAAAAGTGCCCACCATCAAAAAGGGAGACTCCTGGCCACCTTGGAATAAAAGAAATCTGTCAAGATCCAGCCTGAAAAAATAACATCCTTCAAAACAACATTTGCATGTCTTTTTCTTTCTGGATCTTACGTAAGCTGAAGAGTTTACCAAAAAAAAACAAAACAAAAAAAAAAAACCACCCCCAAAAAACCCCAAACCAAAACAAACAAAAAACCCCAACAAAAATAAAACTAGTAAAAATAAAGAAAATGGCTGGTCTGGGACTCAAAAAAGGGAGCAAGACTGCCCTTAAAGCCAGCATAGGACATGAAACCAGGAAATTCACTGTTAGGAGAAAGCTGTGGCCAGCACTTCATTGTCCCTGGAGGATGCAGTACCTCCTTGAAAACCATGAAGTCTCCTTGAACACACACTATAAGATAAGAAGGATCTTAAACAGAAAATTCACAGATACACCCTGATTAAGAAACAGTTCCACAATTTGCCCATAACTTAGAGATTTGGGTCTATGGTTGCCCTCTCAGAGGGCAAAGGAGCACTGCAAAAGCCAGTAAGGCAGAAGAGAAACAGCTTGGAGCCCCAGCAGCAATTAAAGCCAGGGCTATTGGATTCACAAAGGCACCAAGAATATCAACTCTTCTTGAAAACCAAGTCAAAACCCTCTCTGTGGAAACACCCCCCTACTGTCAAAGCCTTGGCCAAGAGCAGCCAGCCTGCAAAAGGCCAGCACTAATAGTGTGCATCACAGCCCCATGGTTAGATACTACAGCCTGAGGAAAATGCTGCTTCTAGCCAAGGTAGAACACAAGAGCAAAGTTTACCTTCACCTTCATTTCAGAGCAGTCTGCAGAGTTCAGAACTTGATTCCTCCTCTTCAATTATACTCTCATTACCCTAAAAATCAAAGCATCTACCCCTCCTGGGCATCCTGCTTATAATCACTACCCAATTGGCACCCAGTGGGGACACCCACCCCCAAACTGCATCATGACCCTGAAATTAGCTCAGTTGGTTTGAACCTGGTGCTAATAACACCTCACTCATTCCTGCTTGTCTGAGTGGCTCTATACACCTGTGATGAGGTACATAAACCCACTGAGGTCAGTAGAGGGATATACTAAAAAGTATATGGGTTCCATAAACCTACATAGTTGCTCCAATTTGAGGAGAAAGCAAGTTAAAGTTAAGGCTTAGCAGAGGAGCAGGCAGCTGCTTTGACCTCAGCCACATGCAGCTTATCCTACAGGTCCTGCCCTGCCCACTCACACCCACAGGTGCTACAGGCACAGTTTCACCTCCCCTTTGGAAAACTGAGCTCTTCAAGCAAGCCCGAGAGATGAGATCCTGACATCTTTCTGTGCGCTGAACAGCACAAGTAGCTGATCTGTGTGGGGCTGCTTACAAAGCACTCAAGTAGGGAACAGAAAGAGCAACAAAATCAAGTGCCTGCTTTTGGAAACACACTAAAAATACACTAGGCTAGAAGAGATGGCACAACAGCTAAACCACCTGCTAGGAAAATAATACTCAATTGCTAAAGTGTCGAAATACAAATATGCATGATTTAGATACTCTAATGTGGGTAAAGAGATTTGGGATGGATCAATTTTCAGGAAGAGTCATTAACATTTCAGAGATGGCAGGCACTGGTTTTGCTGCTCAACTTCTCTTTCTGACATCCCTGCTAATTTTGTTTTCTGTTAATCTCGCGTGGGCAACAGAGAACAAGGCAAAGGTCTGTTTCTCTCTGCTCTAACCTGTAACTTCTTTAGGACACAACAGTTTCACCCTAACATAAGGATATAAAATAGCTGCCCCAGACCTGGCATTGTGAACTTGTGCAATTACTGGCAACCCTCCTGCAGGCAGTGCTCCGGGCCGTGCTGCTGGACACCTCTGTAGCTGTTCTTTGTCCACAAGGGCTGGAAGGAAAACCTTTCCTCTTCTTCACCTGGGCTTTCAACACCAACTGACTGCTCTCCTGTGCAATCCATCCCTCTCCATCCTGTGACCGCTTGCTCTTTGACAGTACTTAGAGAACTAAAGTTGCTCCTAAGCCTTGCTGTCAGGGTGCAGCAAGAGCCAACTGCTCCCTAAAGGACAGGAGACCACCAGAAACTCAGCTGCAGGGCCAAGCTTGTTAAATGGCACCCAGCGGGGAGCTGATCAGGGCCCTTAAGGTCCATTAGTGCCCCAGGGCCCAGCACCTGCTGTTTCCCTCACAGTAAAGCCTATGCTCTGTGGTACTGGGAAATGTCTGCGTGTGCCAAGTTCCCAGCCTTTCTCTCTGCCTCCCCAGACCTGGGGTTTGTAGATCTCAGCACAAAAAGGCCTGAGTCGTGTCCTGTTTTTCACTGCAGTTGACTCAAAGGGTTCCCACATTCACAGCAGCAGGACATGTTAGTGGGTGTGTGGTATGTGTTCCTGCTGTTCAGAATTCACAAAGCGAGTATAAATTAAGGACTGGATTCTTGTGCTGTGTCTTTAGTAGCTGGCAGGTGATCACAGAAGGGCCATGCTTCCACATTTCAACTTGATATCTCAGTGTACAGTGTCTTGTTTGTGTCCTGCTTGTTTAATACACTGAATACAGACCTGCCAGACGAGATCAGAGCTCAAGTTAGATGTGAAATTATTTAAAATATTATCTACATATTGCAAGAGCTCTGAAAATGAAAAATATCACATACTTTGGTCACTGAAAGACTCCAGGATGGATTTACTGTGCAAGCTCCAGTCCAAAGCAATTAAAGCGAAGAAAGATTTCCCCTAACTTAAGTGCCATGGATCATAGCCCTTCACCTCCATCTTTTCACTTATCTTTACAGGAATAAGAAGTTAAAAATATACTTGCTACTTCTAGGCTTACATCTTGCACAAACTGGAATTCAATTAACATTTTTCTGCAACAAAACCTGGAGAAGCACTTCAGAGCTGCTGCTCACAATGCAGAAGCCACTGAACAAATGATATTCTCATTAACGCTCTGCCTTTCCCTGCTGCGCAAGCCAAATCCTTGAACACTAAAAGCACCCCAGCATCAGCTGGGTTCACAGACATCCAGAGCAATTTTTCAAGCTCCCTGACTTTTATAGACCATGGGGGAAGGGATTTGGTGTGCTTTAATCCGTTCTATTATATGAACTCAGAAATGGTTTTCACTCTCTAGCACTATAAATTAAGCTGGCTGCAGTTATTCTATTCCTGATTATGCTGGAAGTTACTGGCAATAATCTGATGACTGTATTTTCTTGCCTTTTCTTTTTTTCTCTTCTTTTCGAATTTAACCTGTGAATTTAGTTTCCCTGGTAGTAAGTAAATAATGCAATAAAATTGAGATAGTTGCCAACACATTCACATCTTGATGCCTGAAATTGTGGATGAATAAGTAAAAGCTTCTGTACTTTGTAGGTGGAATTTACTGTATTCCCTTCCTAGCTCTTTAGTCTAGAAGAACATGTCGTATGAGAAAATCACAATTTTTTGCACTCCCCTGCATTTTTATTCAGTCTAGAAGACTAATCACTTTTTCAATATAAGTGAATTCACCTTTGCAAGTCTTTAGACAAATACTATGCCACACATTTTAGAGACTGAAAAAACTAAGGTCAGGAATTGCTTACAGATGGAGTTTCTTACTCGTGCAATGCAAGCTACTATTAAGTACAGATAAAGATGGAAAAGAATCTGTTTTTTTAGCATACTCATAAAAATATATGCAAGTAGGGAACAGATTCCATCTGCTTGGCTTCCCCTCCTTGCCTCTGATCACTGTAATAACTTGTCTCCTAAACCCTGATAACAAACAGAGAGAAAGTGAGGCCACTGGTGAGGCCATGCTGGCAAGGCCACACCTCAAGTGCTGTGTCCAGTTCTGGGGCCTTCACTACAAGGACATTGAGGCACTGGAGTGAGTCCAGAGAAGGGCAACAGAGCTGGGGAAGGGCCTAGAGAGTAAATCATATGAGGAGTGCCTGAGGGAGTTGGGAGTGTTTATCCTGGAGAAAATGAGATGCAGGGGGACCTTATCACCCTCTACAGCTACCTGAAAGGAGATTGTAGCAACATGGGGATGACCCTCCTCTCCCAGGCAATCAGTGACAGGACAAGAGGAAAGGGCCTCAAGCTGTGCTAGGGGAGGTTCAGGTTGGACATCAGAAAGAATTTCTTCACCGAAAGGGTTGTCAGCATTGGAATGGGCTGCCCAGGGAAGTGGTGGAGTCACCATCTCTGGAACTGTTCAAGAAATGACTGGACGTGGCACTAGACAACTGCCTGGTCTAGTCGACATGGTGGTGTATAGTCAAAGGTTGGACTCAATGATCTTGGAGGTCTTTTCCAACCTAAATTACCCTGTGATTCTGTGAAAGATGTACACAGACTTGGATTACCTCTGGATAAGTTAAGGGCTACACTGTACAGTTTAAAGTGTAATACGTAAGTTGCCTTTCTACAGAGTGATGGTATTCTGGGAGTCTACCTGTGCCTCTCTCATTCATGTTAATTAATAATTGTGGCTTTGATGACTGATTTTAATACAAATTACTTTCCAGTGTCAGCAAGCATAGCAGACTCCAGCTCCAGGTTGGATACTCGGGACCTTAACAAATATCAGCTTCTAAAAGCTTCAGTAAAACCTACTTGGGATTCCACCAAACTCAAGTGCCCATGTCAGTTATTGTCAGTTATTCTAACTATAAGGACGTGTCAGGTACACAGAAGAGGATTCAGACAGCATGACTGTCCTAAAATGATAACTTTAGCATAATGCACTTGACAGTGAAACAGCAATAATAGCTATTTTGGGAACAAAAGAAAAATACAATGGATCTGATGACTAAGTGTTCCAGTCCTCAATGTAAAAGCAAAGTAGATCCCTGTCATATTTAACTTGATTCCTTTGAATTAAACACTTCCATTAAAGTTTCCCACAGTAGCTTTAATATTTAATTATGTATTCCACCAAAGGAAAGAACAAAATCTTTGCAAAGGGGTTTTTTGGTTTGGTTTTGTTTTGATTTTTTTGGTTTTGGTTTGGGGTTTTTTTGTGCATGTGAAATATTTATCAGCATATCTCTTTGGACAAGTATTTTTATCCCCCAGGCAGGGGAAAAAAAACTTTCTCATACAAATCTGTTTCAAAACATTTTATTTTACAGCTTGAAAGTTTTCTATACTTCAGCACCTCACACCGTGACTTTGTTATTTCACTTGTTAATGAATGGTAATTAAATCTCTTTTGGCTGAAAAGGTTGGAGGGCTCCTGCTGTATTACAAAAACAATTTCTGAAAGTTACAAAAATGCCTGAGTGTCTAGAAATTAAAGCATAAAGTTTGCCATGTTTTGAGTCCAAGTTTGAATCGCTTGGAAGGATTTAAGTGGAGAACAGCATGTCCCACTCAGTGTGCACAGTCTCCCCAGTTGAAGAGACATAATTATGTCACTTTGTATCTACCAGAGTAAACACACTTGTGCTCTTAATAATGTACATTGTGGCCACAAACTTCCTTGATCCTACTAACAACTGCAGCAAACACTGACTAAACCCTATTATATACTACCTACACAAAGAACTGCTACATGTGTACATCTAAGTAAAGACTTGTTAATTTTGCATTTG
This sequence comes from Lepidothrix coronata, assembly GCF_001604755.1. Lineage (NCBI taxonomy): Eukaryota > Metazoa > Chordata > Aves > Passeriformes > Pipridae > Lepidothrix > Lepidothrix coronata. Next base: position 4,284,936 of record NW_016690188.1, read on the forward strand.
CTCAGCAGGGCTTGAAACAGCAGCCTATTAATTTTTCTTCTTTTCTGTTTTCTTTTTTTTTCAGGTGCTTTGAGTCAGAAGATAAATGGAATGAGTGCTTACAACAGAGGTAGATAAAAGAGAAATAACTACATATTAAGGCATTTGGTAGTGTTACAGTGCTAAATAGAAGCATAATATTGAAAAAGAAATATCTCTACTATTCACTTACATCACTGCAGGCTTCTGCTGGCATCAAATGGGCAGCTTTGGTCCATGGTTTGTAAAGAAAACTATGTTAATTGCAATATAATATGCAGTACAAAATATAAATGCAATATAAAATATAATTCCAATGTACAAATGCATTTTATTATATACAATTTATAAAATTTTCCTGAAGGTGATACAGTGATTTCAGTAGATTCTGAATCTCTTTTAAAATTACAGTTTCTCGGATAACCCACAAATAAGGTTTAGCAAGAAACTGGGAACAGGAATGTGACTAGATGAGTAGATTCTTAGGCTGCAATTTTGGGAAGGGGTCTGGTTAAAGGAAAGCCCCCTATGCTGAAGTGAGGTTCATCATCAGGCCTGAGGGGGGGTAATTTCCTCTTCGTATCTGGGCAAGATCTCTCCTTCTCCCTTTAAATAGAAACAAAGAAACAGAAAATACATATTTCATTCTGCAGCCCATAGATGTTTACAAACTAAGGAAATCTGTGTCCTCCAGAGTTTCTTTGATGCAACCACGTCTCAAGAGATCATTAAAAAAATGTTGATTAAAGCCTTTTAGGCTAAACCACCAAGACTAGGTGTCTGTTTGGATCTAATTACAAGCCTGCTGATGGGTTTTGGAATTATTAAACACTAGAAATAAATGAACTTTCTTCGTGCTACTCCCCAAAATGGTCAGAACACCTCATTAGAGCAAGCTTGTACGTGAGCTCCATGATTTCAGATTTCTAATCACCATCCCATCCTAGCAAGAATACACCTGTTTTCAAACAACTAGCTACTTTCATAAAAGATGCAATAGGGAGGTATTTTTTCTTTGTTGAATTTTAATGACTATATAGTGTTATCTGACTTCACATTTTAACAAAGTTCCAGTGATAACTACCCTGTCTGTGACATTTGCAGAAAACTAACAGTATGCTCTAGGTGCACTGATAGTCTCAGGAAGTTGCTCTGTCCAGGAGGATCCAGGAGGTCTTGAATTTGATGGCCTTAAGAGGAGGGAACAAGAGTTAGCTGGTTCCACTCTTATGTGCTTGGGGAGGTAACCACAGCACTACAAATATGAAGGGCAGTGTTTCAAACTCTCTGTGATATACCTGGATGCTTCAGAGAGAGGTCTCGAGATATTTAAGATTAATCAAGTGGAGCTTTATGAAGTACTAGTTTATCATAACAGCAGAGATAGCAAAGCTTTACAAAGAAGGTCAGTGCCATTACTTTTATTTCACAGTCACTGAGATTGAGACACAAATGTGAGTGCAACCACACTGTTAGTACCTTTTTTCAGTCCTCAGTAAGGGAAAAGAAAACACTTCTTGGAATTAATACTTTTGTCTTTGTCCCTAAATAACTGTAAGGAGAGGAGAAAGTTCAGAGAAACCCTGTAGCATTAGTTATGCATCCTTTTCCAAATTCAACCCATATAGAGGTGGGAGAATAGCCAAAAGATGGCACAGAAGAATGTAACCATGAAAACCATTTATAATTGGTTTTAATTGTGTCAATGTATCAATGGATATGCCAGCTGACAGCACTAAAAACTAACGTGCTGTATTTAGATGGCTCATCCTATCTCACTATTGGGCTTCCAAGTCTGGGGAGAGAAAATGATCCAGACTCCATGCTCATTCTTTCTTCACGCTCCCATGGAGACAACCAACAGACATGCTCATCAGTATGGAAAATTCTATGCAACTGAATACTGTAATATATTATGCAGAATTAATGTGCAAGCAGTCACGTGCAAAAGCTCCCAGTTACTACTGACATCCCTCAGTGCAGTTATTTACATATACAGGACTGCTGGATCACATCTCTGTGTGGATTTAAGCTTCATATTTTCTCATCGATCCTTATCAAGATCAAAATGGAATCCGGGTACTTGAAGCAACTAGGAAAAGTAGTGATGCTGAAGGGGTGCAAAAAGCAGAAGGAAAGAATAGGAGGAGATAGAAGAAGGACGGCTAAGACAACTGGGTAAGACAACATTCAGAATCAGAGAGCAGAAAAAGAGGATTTCAAATTCACGACTAAAATCCTAAACATTGAATTTTCATTATGAACACAAAGCTACATTCCTGCTGTCACTCATATTCCTTCGGCATCACACAGAAAGCTGCATTTGTTCAGTACCAAGACTTTAAATCACAAATCAAAGCTACCTTGTGCAAATCAATAAAAGCTTTAGATGATAACTTTTTGTGAGGTTATCTGAGAGTATTAATTCTCTTTCATAGCAGGGTAGTCAATAATGCTGTTAATGCTATTGTCCTGACAGGATCCTCTTTCTATTAGCAAAACCAGCTACATTTATTTCAGACATGATGTTAACATTAGCCAACAAGATAGAGATCAAGTCAGTGGGTTTGTGTCAGCTGGGATTTAGAGCAATCTGAGACTGTACAAAGCCAATGGCTCTGGCTCTTTGGCATCCACACACCAGGCACTGCCTGTCCAGCCCTGCCTGAGCTGTGGGATGGCTGTATGTCAGGGAGAAGGACTCCCTGGGGAAGGACCTGACCACACAACAGGCTCTCTCTCAGAAAGCAAACGATGTGTCTTGCACAACTGGCAAGGTTGGAGAAGAAAGGCTGTAGAGGGTTTGTTTTCTCTGCACTGCTGGTGGCCAACGCAACGCACAGCCTAAAGATTGCAGAAGTTGCAATTATCCAGGACTGATACTCCCAGTTATGCCTTTGTGTCCTTCAAAGCAGGATGTAGTCTACCAGGTTTAACTAGGGAACAAAACAATGAGGGACAGAGGAGAGCAAAGTCCAGAATCTGGACACCTCTCAGCAGCCACAAGACAAGAGAAGTGCAAGGCAGGGCTGGTAGGCCAGTGCTGCTGCCTTCTAAGCTGTGGTGGGGGCAACAAGATGATACCATCCTCCAGAAGCACCACCAACAGCATCTGAATGTACTTCCAAAAGACAGATGTCACAAAGACACCATACTCATGGGACTACAGACACATTTGCTCACAAGAACAACTTGACAAGCTGTGCTAATGGTAGATATCTACCCTGAACCTATCCAGCACTAACTGACCTGCAACATGAAATTCCACCCACTGTATATGATTAACATGCCCCGTCGAGTCATCATCAGCCCACATAATATGTTTTGGGTTTTTTTTAATTTAAAGCAGTTGTGTCCCTAACAAGTGGAGTTTTTATGGCAGGAATTAGTTCTAGATGAAATGTAACAACAAAACATGGGTGAATTTCTCCTCATCTGATGAACATAAAGAGCCGTGATGCCAGGGTCCAAAATGGAAACATCAAAACTACTGTGAAGAGGACACTTAGCTGCTGGAAATGGATTATCAGGCATTATGGTAGCCTCACATATTGATCCTAAAGCTCCAGGAAGGCCATTAGCACGGCACAATTGTTGCTAAATCCAAACATTAAGGTAACATTATGCAATTTGCAGATAGACAAAAGTCACTGTTTATCACTGATTATTTTGCTAATTTAGTCATCAAATTCATTTGCTGGCTGAAATAGGATTAAGGAAAAAAAAGATACAGGCAACTTTGAATTATATTCAGACACATAGAGAACTGTTGGCTTTACTGTGCGAGGAAGGCACAGGCTGAGGATGGAAGTGGGTGGAAAGACAAAAGCCTTTCTGTGTATACAGAAAAACTTGGTAACAGATCACATCATCTGACTGCAGAAATCTATGAAATTTTTCTTTAAAAGTAAAGTCCACCCTCAGCACCCTCATCAAGTTTTTAGGTGACACAAAGTTGAGTGGTGCAGTTGACTCACCTGAGGGATGGAATGCCATCCAGAGGGACCTGAACAAGCTCAAGAAGTGGGCCCATGGGAATCTCATATCAAGGCCAAGTGCAAGGTGCTGCATCTGAGTCAGGGCAAACCTTCATATCAACCCAGGCTGGGGGATGAACAAGTTGAGAGCAGCCCTGCCAAGAAGGACTTGGGGGTGCTGGTGGATGAAAAGCTGGACATGAGTTGGCAATGTGCGCCCGCAGCCCAGAAAGCCCATTGCAGGAGGACAAGGGGTAATGCTTTTAACCTAAAGGAGGGTAGATTTAGACTAGCTATAAGGAGAAAATTTTCCTTTGTGAGGGTAGTGCAATGTTGGAACATGTTGCCCAGAGAGGTGGTGGATGCCCCATGCCTGGAAACATTCAAGGTCAGGTTGGATGGGGCTCTGAGCAACCTCAACCAGCTGAAGATGTCCCTGCTAATTGCAGGGGGCTTGGACTACATGGCCTTTAAATGTCTCTTCCAACCCAAACTATTCTATAATTCTACGCTTCGATGTGAGAGACCAGACATTAATTTGTGTCCTCTGGGTATCATCTCATCAGTATGAATAATTCAACTGGACTGCAGAACATGTTCAGCAACATCTCTGCTGGATGTTCTTGTCCTGGCCATAGATCATGGTAAATGTACACCAGACTGAAGTAACATGAAGGATAGCATTCAGGAAAATTAGGCAACAATACTATATCACCTCAGTCAAATTTGACCACATTCTGATCAAAAGGGTAAAGCACGGTCTAAAAACAAAAATCTAGCTTATGTAGAAAGTTGTGTAGACAAAAATTATTATTTTCCCATACTTATTCTGTTGCTCCTTGCGTTTCTGAGCCAGATATTTCTTTTTCACATTGTTAAGCTCATTGTTAAGTCTTTCAATTTCACGTTTGTATTCTTTGCTCTGTGCTTCATACATATTCAGTTCTGAGGACAAAACCTAACAAACAAAAGACAAACAGCAGAAACAGGAGATGTTAGTTTCACTTACACATAAGTGAATATTCTTACAAGCACTTGCTCTTTTCACATATGATGATGTAACACATCACCATTTTCTACCACAATTCTTTTTCCATTATTATGTTTCATTTCTGTTGTCCTCTGTTCACCTAAGGACAGCTTACAAAACTGAGGTTATGCCATTTAGCCATGATACAACATGTAAAATATGCTTCAGGTTTGGGAATGGTAATAATATATACACTAGCCCTTAATTTCTGAGACATAAATCTGGGTGAAAACACAAAATGAAGGCCTTAAAAAACAATAAATCAGGGAATTATTTGACAATAATGGGGTTTATTCACAGGGACCCACTGTTAAGTGGAGTAATTCAACCCACACAGGCAAGGTAGTGCCAGGCAGTGTAAATATTAATACAATCCCACTTCCACGCAAATCAGTTAAATTTTTGAAAAGAGGGGCATGCACAGTGTGTTTTCTTTCTTTCAAAAGGAGAATAGCTTGACCTGGCACCCCAAAATGTCATGCACACCAGCACGTTACAGCATACTGTGCCTGAAATACACAGTAGCAGTTGACTGCATTAAGGACAAATAAGCCCATATAGAAAACTTCAAATCACATTCAGTTCAGCGAAACTTTGGCTTCTATTTTACATTTTCTACATTGTTTTTCTTCTCCATGGAAAGCTAAGATTTGCATAACAGCCTCTTTTGTTTCCTAAGGGCCCATCTGCTCCTGCATTTTTTTCCTCATGGTTAGTATAGACGTGATTATGATGCAGTGAACAGGAGATGATGACTTCAACAGAGAGAGGAGCCATGTAAGTAGATGAACTCCTGGGGAGACTGATCTCTCATGCAGGCAAGAACAAGGGAAGATCAGCTTATTCATAGAATATCACAGAATTTTGTCAAAGAATCACTTTTTAAGACCATGCTTTTTAAATTTCCTACAAAATTCTTTCGGAATGAGGAAATCCTCCCTTCTACTGATAAGGGGTTAGAACAGGTTCCTCCTGTCACCCCCATAAAATCTGCACATCTAATATACGTGTATGTGTTGCAAGACAAATAACAATAATTTAAGACTAGGTTATATATTCCCACTACTTTGTTAAAAAGAAAACTAAATGGCTTTGATTTGCTTCTTATAGATTTTAACAGTTTAAGAAAAGTGAAGGAGAATAAGCTTAATGAAAAGCTGGCAGTGTCCCAGAATGCCCATGCACAAAACTAATTTACAGCATTGTGCGGCACACTCGTATCCTAATAAGACTTTTCCAGTATTTTAATGAAACAAGCTAGCATAATGTGTAAAAAAGTTCTCTTGCTGATAGTGGTTCTCCCTTGAGGAGTTGCAGTATTAACCTTATTTTTCCTGATCTAATTTACCAGGGCAGGCACACTGTTCATTGAAAATCTTCCTGAAGTCTCATTCCCCCGGTGCAGTCACCATGCAATGCTGGCAGCCCCTCAGCCAGAGGCAGAGGGCATCTCTTACTTTGAGCTGTTTAGTCTTCTCCCGGAGACTGTGTCGGTAGTGCTGCAACTGTTCCGTGGCTTCAGGCCCAGGCTGCCGGGCCAGGACTTGCCTCAGCTCCACATACAGTTTCTCCTTCTCCTAACAAAAAGACAAGAGGAAGAGCTCTTATAAAACTACTAAGGCAGCAGCACAGCCTGTGATGAAATCAATCTCACTGGAAATTGGAATGCAAACAGGAAGATACGTGGAGAAACAAATCTGCCTGTGTGTCAGCCTTTCCTCACTAGCCATAAGGTATTTAAAGTTGTTGTGATAGCGATGGGAGAGCTCATTAAGAGAAACATCCAGCTATTCTGAACCACGAATGAAATACTCTTAAACACCGCCATCAGTGAGCACATTCCACCACAGAGAACCTACAACAGTCACCGGAAGAGTATCCAGGGCTGGGAAATTAATTACTAGCAACTGTGCTTATTGCAATCTTTCTTCTTATGAGCCACACTGCCTTACATTAAGCATCGTAGCTTCACCCAACAGGATGTGAGCAGACTATAGAAATGTCACAGAAGGACTGTACAAAAGAATAACTTCTTCCAAAGAAAATCCTGCAAGGCACATGTACACATGCATACACACACAAACACACACACACACACACACACATATATATTTAGGTAACCTTTCAGTTTAACTGCAGGGGCTCTGGGAAAGGGAAAGAAAGTATAAACAGCAACAACGATGACTAGCACAAATACACCAAGTAATTTTATTTCATCATGTGTCTCCTCTTCCTTTATGTTGGAACAGTAATACTTGTGGGAATTAGATATAGTCATGCCTGAACAGAAACCACACCATGGACCCACTTACAGCTCTCTGTACTGAAATGCAGCTTTCAGTTGTGTTTTGAGGATGTATTTATTTTCACTCTGAGGAATAAAGCTGTGAACAAAGCCACCTTCATAGATTTGCACATTGCAATAGTTTTAGTATCTACCCTGTCAAACTAAGATCACTATTATTTAACATTATTTAGTAAGATCACATCCTCTTCTGGTACCTGGAGAGCTAAAATTAAAAAGGAGACTAGCAGACAAAAGATTTAACTGAGGAAGACAAAAATGCCAAGAAGGAGGTAGGATAGGCAATTATTTACACTGGATTTGACAATAACCCTTTTAGCTGTCTTTTTTTAAGCTCCATCTACAACTCTTACTGCAGAATTCTTCCGTTGACGTGGGAAATGGTACCTCCACGTCATCTAGAACTGCAACATTTGCTCCTGCTCAATAGTTGAGCCAGGATTTTCAGAAGTGGCTTGCAATTTTGAAGACGTAAAATTTTAGGTGCCCAGTCTTCAAGAGCATAAGGAGTCTGGAGTTTTTAAACCTCATCATTTTCTGAGAACCATGCACTACAATGGCCACAAGCTGGGACCCAAAAACAGAATCACTTGAAATCATACATTACTTTCACAAGCATTGTCCTTAAACTCTGAAGATTACTGAGGAAGAGTTTCTTAAAAATGAAGCTGTGCATAGTTTATCTCTAGAAAAATCAAAGCCCCCGAGACTCAGACTGAATTTTGCATAGTGGCAAAAATTAAATTCATGATTCATTCTGAGTAGACAGTTGTTATGCCACAACAAGTGGTTTCCACTACCAGCTTTTCTTTCTGAGGAAGTAAGATTTTACTGCAAGGTAAAAACAACAGCAAAAGAAAAATACATCTTGTCAAAATCTGACTGGTCAGTATTAACATTTCACCCCTGAATGTATCATAGATTTGTATTTTGGAAGAGTGTAATGGTAATTTGGATAAATATGGAGCAGTAGATGGATTGAAGGTCTTATGTACAATTGTTTTCCAATTTTTTTCTCTCCTAACCCTCTACAGTGGCCAAGAAAGCTCTTCAAACATTGTGCAATGGTGTGTATAATAATCTCATTTAGAGACAAAGTGTGCAATTCTATTATAAGGAGAATCTATCTTATGCAACAGAGACTCGTTAGCTGTCCAATGCATATTGTCTCCCTAATCCAACCAGATGTCTTATAATGCATATCCTGTCCTTCCTTGCTAAGCACTGTCCATCTCTTTTACATTTAGTCAATTAATTTTTCACTGGGTTAGAAGCACCATATGTCAGCAAAACATTAAAAGAAAATCCTGGATACTCCTTTCCTCATCAGTAGAAGTTTGTATTCACAGGTTGGCGTTTCTAGAATTTCTGACATTTAACCTTAGCATGGAAAAAAAATAAAAATCAATTAATTTCAATTAATTTTAGAACAGCAACCACCAGAGTAAATCTAAGTGAGTCGCATGGTACATGTGGTTCTACCACCAAAAATACATTGCTCACAGCAGTTACTTTTATCTCTAAACATAAGAAATCAGGAACGCCCCCCAAAAAAATCAGCACAAGTTAATAAAGAAAAACTTTGTTTTCTATAATAGAGTCAATCCACTATGATTGGCTTTCTTTGGCTTGTCCCAGACTGCCTCGCCTCGCACTTCCCTCTGTCCTCACACCAGGCTGCAATCACAACATACATCTTGCCAGAGTCATGCAGTTTTGAGATTAAAGGAACTTGGAGTCACAAACACACTGCAAGACACAACACTTCTCCTTGGGGAGGGGAAGGAAGATCCATCACATCTCTCTGTAACTCCATGGTGTTAAGCCTTCACTGGTAAGAGTAATGTACATGAGTTCAGATCAGGTCTAGGCCAGTAACAAAGCTTTTTTACATAATCCTTCCACAGTGAAATTCCCATGGAATTCAGCAGGTGTTTGACTGTAGGACTGAGCTCATAATAATTGAGTCAATAAGATTCACTGATTTATGACATAAAATAAGACAAGGTGATGGTGAAGAGATGTTGGCACATGCATTTTGTGTATGTAGGGCAGGCAGGGACTCTCAGATTGAGGGTTGCAGTCAAATTTCAGTCATTCCAAAGAGAATTTCAGCACCTCAGTGAATACCTGCTGTAAAAATTGTGTAAATAAAACTACAAATTATTTTTAGAATAGCCCTTCCTGTCTTAGATTTGTTTTCAGGGGATTTCTGAGGAGCTCAGAGATCCGCCGTAGGCTCGGCCATGACAAAAAGTTTCTTCATCTCTAAGTCTCTCACCCACTAATTTGGAGGGGGAAGGTGTGGAAGTGAGTGGTGCTTTCCCCTAAATTTAACTAGGTGTTGTCTCAGCCATATTCAGTATTTCTCCTGGCCTGTTTTCTCTACAGCAAATTGAGAAAAAATAATTTTCTTCTGCAGAAGACTGCCTCATGCTTGGCAAATTTCAGTTGATTCTCCAGGATCAAGTGGTCACAAGTTTTCTCAGTCTACAGCAGAAGAATCCCTTTTGCCAGCAAAATCCTACTTCAGAAGAAGCTATTGCTGCTGACCAGAACAGCCTGATTTGTTTTTCCCAGTGAGAAGAACCATCAGCACCATCAGACACATTCCCAAAGTGACAGCAAGGCATTCACTGCTTAGACAGGGAGTGGGAGGCAGTCATCAGTTCCAGGCTGGAATAGACCATGGTATTTGGCATTAGCTCTAAAGATGTGACTCTATTTTATGTCATCCTGTCCCTCACCATGACACCAGCAAACTCCTGAAATGATTCATCTTGTTAATTAGACCAGGGTTTCATTCTGAGCCAGAGACAATGGACAACCATACATTTAATGAAGATGTATTCACAGCAGAAATAGGCCCTGAAGTCCCAACTTCCTCCTTTTTATCAGATCGTCTTTCCAAGTAGATAATTCAATAAATTTACCTGGCATAGCAGCACCTCAACAGCCTTTTCCACCAGACCCACAAAAATCCTATTTTGCATGAAAAACTTTCTATCACACAAATCATTCAAACAAACACACACACAAAAAATCCAAAAGCCTCTGACTCAGAGGAAATTTCATTTATGTCAGCTCCTATCTCCAGCAATTGAGCGAAAGAAAAAAACCCAACAAGACAAAGATGTAGTGCAAAAGTGTGCAATGTAGTGTATGGCAGCAAACCTCGAAACACTCAGCTCAGCTAAAAATCCTTATTTTAATTAGCGAGATGGAGAAAGCAATGTAGTAACTGTGTAAGATCTTCACAGCTGAAGGAAAGGCTGGGATAATCCCATCTTTGGTGACATCTGTACCACTCAAGATGTAGTTAAAATAAATCTGTCTTGTAACTTATACCTCTGATAATAATACTTCTCCAGGGCAAATCTGTCTCCTCTGACACAAACCAAACTGTACCAAATTGACTGGCATTTTCAAAACATCTTAATGAGACAGGAAAAAACACCTTGGAGCATCTTCTAACTCTTCACCCTTGCCTCTTTTTTTGCAACAGCAAAAGCTGAATGCTGCTCTATTACCATCTTCCAGGAACAACAAAGTATAAACATTTCCAGCAGAAGTGCAACTCTAACTTCTTACTATTTTTATTATTATTGCTAGGTACTGTTACTATTGGATCCTTCTTAGGAAGGTTGTGGGAAAACAGAGTTTTTACCCCAATGAACAAACAAATATGTTACATATACTCATCTCCTTTCAGCTTTTGAACTCTGCCAATCTATCAGAAGAAAATGGCATGGATGTGTCTTGCTGAAATAACACCTGCATTTCTCTTTTTACTATCGACATTATACAAGAGTTTAGAAAATCGTTAATCAGAGTAGCTCTTTTAATCACAGTGATATACTTTACATTGCAGAATATGATCAATTAATTATCTCCTGCTCTATATATGTGAGCAGAAACATACACACATATGCACACAAAAGAAAAGGAGCTGTTCCTCGAAAGTGAGAATTACCCCTGACAATGACATGGATTGATGTAAATATTCCAACTATTTCCACAGTGCCTGCAGCTTGACAGCTGGGTTGAAGAGAGCTCTAAACAAACCTTTGTTTCACATTCTAGTAGCAGTTTGTCTTAAAGTGTCCTGGAGGAGATTCGAAGTTGATACAAATCTTATCAGCAATTTAAATATTCTAAGTGAATAGTCTACAAAGCAAACAATGGGGAACCTTTTACTGTACAATAATGACTTTATACAGGGTTTCAAGCAAAAGAAAATTAAGTCTCTTCTTCAAATCTAGACTATTTGACCTAAAACCTTTGTATTATAATGTCAATGTAACAGCATGTAATTTAGCTATTCAATAGCCCTTTAGATTTTTAAAATATCAGATGAATCAAAGGAGAATTATCACAGCTCTATTGATAATAATGAGCTGTTCCTGCAGGTGGAGGCTTGGGATGGGGATTCCCAGCAGACTCAGCTTCTGCTCTCACTTCAGACTGATCTGACAGATGACCTTGAAGGGTCAGAGAAATTGCAGAGCTCCTTCTAGAAATACCTATTTGTAAGTTAGGCACCTACATCTCTTTAATCACCTGCATGACTTAAACTCATAGATTTCCCTGAAAGATGAGAGCACTTTGCTTCAAGTCCTTTGGTGTTCTGCAATTGCTACTTCTGAACAGCTGTCTCAAAGTCAAGTTACCACTTAAATCTACAAATACCTGTCTAACAAGGCAGTAAAGCCTACATACATCTTTTTGACAGGGTGGCAGAGTTTCCCTGCATATGCCAAATACCTCAGGGAAGAAAGACCGGTCCTCTGTTACACTTTGGAACCTATTAAGAAATAACAGTACATCTAAGAAACACACACAGCAATTCTGAAATCATGAATGTTTTAATGCATGGCTTCCTTCAGACTCACTGTAATTAGAGCTGAGCCTCTGCTATCCTTTGAGGAGTTCTGTTTCAGCTCCCTTTGCCTGCTCCTTAAAATTCAAAGAAACAGAAAGAGGAATAAAGGAAAGGGAAAGACAGTGAATCCTAATGTCCATGTAAAGACAACTACAGTGCCCAAGTGTGCCATCCCCTATTTAAGATTACTGGTATATCTACTAAGATAGGCATGAGAAGACCAGCTCTGAGCCTAGAAGATGTGGAGCAACTGGCTGACTGATGCACCCTACTTGGCAGAGAGTCTCCCTACGTGAGGTTCATGACTGCCATGCGCTCGGCAGCACATTTCTGGATGTCTCAAGAGAAGAATGGACAAATGGGGTTCTTTCTACACCTATTTGTGTCCTCATGTGTCCAATTTTAAGCTCCCTTCCTAAAAAAACCCAACCAAACACTGTTGACTCTGCCTGCCTCTAAACTGCTGCAAAACAACCTTAGCCTGCAGCATCTTTCTGCATGTGTTCTCTCAACAAGAAGACCATTCACACTCCTGTAAGTATGAAAATAAGTGAACTGGAATAGACAAAATCTAGTCTTTCCCTGTGGAATCACCCTTTTTTGTGGTTTTTTTTTGTTGTTATTGCAGCTGTCAAACAAAATAATAATCAATCACTGAATGGGATGGATTGCAATATTTTGCTGCTGAGGGAAGAGCAGTACACCCTTGCCTTAAAGGAAGAACACCTGCCAAAGGGTACACCTGAACAAAAAGAGGTACACCTGGCTCTGGGCCACACTACATAACATGGGCTTGTGAACGTATTGCTACACTGCTGTCACACTCCTTCAGTATTTTAACTTCTCCAGCAGCTTCTGGATGGCTGACAGTCAGTATCGGATTGCTGAGAGCACTGCAAAGTTTGTGCACTGCAATGTATTCAGTCAGCACAGAGACTCATTTATTTTCCCTTAATGAGATAACTGGTTGATTAATATACTTTACCCTGGGGTGCACAGCAGATTTATTTCCTTCCCAGCTACATGCTGAACACAGGAATGAGGAGTAAACAAGTTTGTTTTCAGTTATTTGTTATTTACTGGAACAATTCCTGATCTTTTTACCCAAGCTTTATTCTAGCAAACTAATGTTGAAGCTATGTGCAATTCTGACTATATGAACTCCTAATTTCAGTATCTGAATGCTATTATTTTTGTTAATGTACACAGGCTGAAGTGTTGCTACCAGCAAGGGCAGTGATCCCCTTCTCATTCTACAAGAGTTCTAGACACAAAGAGTTGCTACATGGATTGCCAAAGTTCACTAAAACTCCTTGAAGATACTCAGAAATGACACTCAGTTCTCCAGGACCACCAACTGAATAAGACAATACACCTGCTCCTTGCTTTGCAGAAATACCAGGGCTAGATTCCACCAGTGGGTTAGAAGTGTGGGAGAAAACTCACAACCATAAACCACAATGTACTTGAAGCCAACAATTTCTTCACACATACTTAACTTCATGGACTGGGAGCACATACATTGGAATGCAGCAAACAAATCTATACTTGACATTTATCTGTCAAGGAGAGTATTTGTGTAATTAAATCAATCTTGCATGACATGGAGGGATGGCATCTGATGACCCACCAGAGTTCTCTTTCAAGCTCAAAGTAAAGTATATAGATCAATTCTCCTAAAAAACTTGTAAAACAGATTAAGCATTCATGTACATTTGCCACCTATAAACCCTAAGGGATTTTTACTCCATCTGTGAGTTCCTCATCTTTTTAAATGGCATCTGAATATTTCTGACTAAGATGTCATTAGAGGAGCTAAAATTGGTGCAGACCCCCAGAAGTTATTTTGATCTGTTTTATTCCAATTGCTGAAATAAATTTGCACCTTGCTTCTGTCCAAAACCATTTATCATGGGAAATCTGTTTTGTTTATGAGGGCAGCACAGTTCAGTGTAGTTCCACAAAGACTCAGTAAAAATTAAACTCTTCCACTAAGAAAATTATTCCCCAAAAATGTTTTGTTTGATCACTAAGTAATATGATTGCTTCCCATTTCTCAGTGGCAGAAATATTTGCACTATTTTTATTGAAAAATTATTTTCTCACTCTAAAGTGTGGCCAATTATCTTCACCTGGTGACATTGATGCAATCAGCATCCTTCCTACCTGTTTTTGAAAAACTGTGTTTAAACAAACATACCCAGAAAAAGAAAAAAAGTCTGTTTTCCTGGGAAGACTTTATTCTATTCCCTTTGAATTGCAACATATGTGGGAGGAGGGAAAGAATCTAAATGTCAGCATGTTTTTAAGAGTAGTTTATCATGCTGTAAGTTTCTATAGCATAGAACATCTTCTAATTCTAGATGGACTGAGATTAGAAGGGCTAAAATAAACTAATGCACCAAGAAGTGTATTCAAAATATGCAGAAATAGAAAATAAATCCTTTCTGAGGAGATCCTGGGCAAGAACAGAACATCCCTCAAATACCTTATGAACTATTAAGACATTCACAAAACTTTCAGGTAGATATGTAGGCCCTCAATAGACCTTCACACAGGTGACTCATATCTTTCCTGTTTTTGAGATATGATAATATTTATTACATCATCACAGGATTGTATATGAGTCCTGGTAAGCTGCACTAAGAATTAACACAATGATCCCACAATTGGCTCAGTGGGAGTGGTTCTACCCTAGTCACAGGACCCTACTGGCTACACAATCTGTTTTTAAAAAAATTAATCATTAAGTTAATTGAAAAAGAATTACCAGTGTCAGAAAATAAAGGCACTAGAGAAATTCTAATTGTATGGAAAAATCATCATGCCAGGCATAGAATCACTAAAAGACATTAATCCTTCAACTTAAAACCAATACTAAAATAGAAAACATTTTCACTTACAGCCAAAGCTAAAATCCCCAGTCAAAATCCTACTTCAGCAGAGAACCTTTCAAATACAACAAAAGGAAAATAAAACAATGGCACAAGAAGGAAAGAATCTGAAAAGTAGTCCTGAAGCATGACTCAATGCATTAGATACCTCCATATGTCACTTTACACTGCATTGAAGACTGTTCAAAGAAGTTCAAATAAGTTTCAAGATATCAGACTGAAATCAATTTGATGGCATGAACTCAGCAGACTGCTGTGCATCACAGTATTGAGCTGATAGTAAGATATTTTTCATTAATCACTAATTAAAACTGGGTTACAGCCAGAGTTCATGGGCATGCATTATATTTTCATTTGAAAAAAAAAACCAGAAACTGTCTTTAGTCTTAACTCTAAATCCAGGGAACTCTTACAGTGTGCCTTTGACACAGCAGTGCCTAGTTCTTCATGACACTGGGGAAGTAAACTTTTTCTTTATGATTCATAGCCTGCTGAAAGCCAAAAAGTAAATGTTAGGGCTTACTGTATTTCTTATTTCTATATTTCAATACAAATCCCTTGAAATTCTTATTTTGAATTTCTTGAAATCCAGCTTAGAACTAGAGCCATAAACTCAAAACCCACACTCCACCAGGTACTGCTTGCTCTCTCTCTCGCTTCCTTAAGGTACATGACAATACTTAGGTTTTTACAAGGATAGAAAAGCATTTTTCGGCTTTTTTTCATGTCAGGAACCATTTCATCAACAGTTATGAAGTTTTGGCAGTTTGGAAGTGAACCTCAAAGATCATACGGTTCAACCTTCCTTTCACTCTCATTTGCTTATACTGACGCCAGTATATATATATGAGTACAAACAGTAAATCTGTTGTCCCTTTAATGGGACCTCTCATGCAAGGGCTTTGGGATTAGATCTTCAATTGGCACCTTTTAAACCTCTGAATCATTGAACACCAGGTTGCAAGGGGACCTCAAGGATCACCTGGTCCAGTCTTTCTTGGCAAAAGCATCATCTAGACAAGACGGTCTTTTCCATGTGGCTCCTTGTAAAAGGAGAGTCTTCACCTTTTTTTTAGCCATCCTTTAAATACTGGAACATAGTTATAAGGTTTCCTCTAAGACATTTTCTTTCAAGGCCAAACAAATCCAGTTCTCTCAGTCTTTCCTCCCATATCAAGCTTCCCAGTCCTTTGATCATCTTTGTGGACCTTCTCTGGAACCCCTCCAGCCTGTTCACATCTTTTTTACATAAGAGGGACGAAAACTGAACACAGTATTCCATGTGTGGCCTGAAATGTGCTGAGTAGAGCGGGATAAACTCTGCTGGTGATGCCTTTCTTTATGCAACCCAGCATCCTGCTGCCTTTCTTTGCTGCAGCAGCAAACTGTTCACTCATACTGAGCTTGTTGGCTACCAGGTCCCTTTCCACAGAGCTGCTCCCCATCCAGGTAGATCCCAGCCTGTGCTGCACTCCTGGATTACATTTCCCAGCTGTAGGACCTTACACTTGCCTTTGTTGAACTTCACGCCTTTTCAGGGTTGTTGTTGACTATTTCACTTCTCCTGTCTAACAGTGGGGCAACATTTTCCTTCTGTTTCTGTTTGTTGTTTACACACCTGAAAAACTCTTTCTTGTGGTTTTTGACACCTCTGGCCAATTTCCATTCAGTTAGTGGTGCAATTTCTTTGTGCTGACATGGCTATGCCAGCTACTGGCTATGCAATTAGATGCAATTTTACTGCAAAGAAAGTCTTCTCCCATTCAGGAGGTGGTATAAGCTAAATCAGAAAAGTGACTTTTTTGATAGTAGGAATGGTGCTTTTTAAGCACAGAAAAGGTCTAAAGCTCAATATACTCACCCCTTTAATTGAGGGCTGAGAGAACCACTAGCTTGAGCTGCAAGATAGGGCATTAATCCAGTGCTTCCAGAGGAAGTCAAATCCTCTAGGAAATAGAGATAGAAAAAAGCCAAGTCCTAGTACAGTATAAAAAGCTAAAAAGAAAATTTCCCTTTTCATTTTTGGACAGAAAAATCCCTTCAAAAAGCTGACTTCATATATAAATGATAAAGGAGCAGTAAAGAAAGGATTGTATTTTGCAGTGGATTTTGCAGTTCACCTGTAAGTTTCAGTGCATACAAAGCACTCTCCCAAACTACCTCTGCTGAAATTTCTCTAAAAGCAAGATGAGAGAGAAACAATAATGGGCAAGTCAAAAGAGACTTTCAGGGATTCTACAGTCATTAGTTTCCCGAAGTGAATTGCAGTTATTTTTATGAAAATAGACAAAACTAACCTCTGAGAAAAAACTCTCCAACTCAGACTATCTACCCTACATGTAACATGCAAGTAGCTTATACTCTCAAATCCAAGCAGAATCTACACTGGGCACCAAAAATTTGTAAATTTGAGAATTTGAGAGGGTAAAGTAATGATCAGCCATGTTGAAGATGTAAAGATAAAATCTAAGATAAAACTGATCTGGGCCTTAAGAGTACCAAAATAAGGGTAGGTGATAGGAGATTCTCTTCTTTTTCCTAGCAGGCTGGCAGATGAGAAACTCTCTTACTCAGCATTTGAGCACACATTTCTGTATTATAATGGAAGTATAATGGAAGCTACTCGAGCACTATGAGAGCAATGAAGAACCTAGCAGAAGAATGCCTCATGAAACTCTCAAGGTAGAGAATTTCAGAAGGACTAGGCTCCCATAAATTGGGCTGAAAAAAAATTGTACAAAATTGAAAAAAATTGTATTTTACGTAATAAATGGGGGGGGGGGAACTGTATAACAAATATAGGTAAGCAAATCCCAAAGTTCCTTCATTTCTTGGGAGAAAACTTTAATTTCAGTAGCTGCCAGCCTGCATAAACCCACGTGGTAACACACTGTTCTAAAAGCAGATTTCTTTATGAAACTATAGTACCAGATCTGAGAAATAAAGATGGCTGTGTATATCTTCAGACACTATAGCAACAAGCACCTCAGATTGGACAGAATAGCTTTATTACCAAGTTAGCACAAATTAAATAAAACATCTGCCTATTTTGAGTTTTTAGCTACTGAATTGAGTCATGTATCTAATATATTCATTCACACACCACTATAAGAATGGAAATTATTTTATTCCCTTTTTACTTGATATGAGGCATGCAAAAGCTAAGTAACCTGCCCAAGGTCACAGATAATCTCTTGCTCTCCCCTCCCTGTATCTCACAATACCTGAAATGGACCTCTGCTGCAGATAGCAGCATCCCTTCTACTCCTCCTACTCTCTGACAGTGGGACAGTCAGTTCTCTGAGGGATTGAAACTTAGCTCAAAACTTGGCTCAATACAAGGACATGTGGGTGCTATCTGGCTGTAATCTCTGAGTCACATACATGAGCTAATCATGCCTTTTGCCCTGACACTTTTAGAAACTATGAGCTGAAGACACTAACAGTCTGGAAGCATCGCATCTTGACTGCCCAGTCCTGGGCTTTGATTGCTGGCAATTAAACAATAGTGATTATAAATATATATATATATATATATATATATATATATATATATATATATATATATATATATATATATATGTGGAAAAGCAATGCTTCCACTATCACATGCAAGCATTAAATAAGACACATTTGCCTCTGCCTCCCTGCACAAATAATCTAGGTTGCAATTCTTTTTTACATTTATGAACAATCTTCTGAGATGACTGACAAAAGAAGTAACTGACATATAATGTGAATCTTTACGGTTAGCCATTCCAAGACATGCAGCTGAATAAAATTCTGCTCAGTCAGACATAAAATCAAATTAGAAGAGCTCACTCTGAAGAGAAAGAACTACATTTGAAACAAATAAGGCAGTGCATAATTCACTTTTAATGGGATAAGTTCCTAAAACCACACTAATCACAATCCTAACAAGGTAATACATTCCACTGCGAGTTTACCACATCACTGCTCAGTACACAGCAGAGCTGCAGAGCTTCAGTCATGTGAGGGATTTGCACCACATGCAAAGTGAGCAACTGATTTTTTGCAGTCAGGATTTGTTCAGCAGAGCACTCCTGTTTATTAATAATTATACCTTATGGCCTTACAACACGTGTTGTTCATCCTACACGTGTTCACAAAGACTTTCACCCATCACTCAGATCCCTTGGTTAACACACAACATACTTCTCCACAATGCCCTGCAATATTCCTCAACAGTTTAGAAAAGAACCAAAAAATGCTCCATCTCACCTGCACAAATTCAGAAGGAAGGTAATAACTCAAACATGAGAGGTGGCTAACGCTGAAGTAACATTTCCTATGTGTTGCAAAAATGCCACTGGATTTTTATAGACCATAAGTATTCAAGACCTTGGGTTTGGATCTGATTTTTAGGACAGCCTTTTTCATCAGCACAGCAGCTCACAACTGTAAGAATGCCTGAGCTAAAGGAGAAAGTATGACCATCTGATCTGCAGCTACTCTTCAAAGTAGCATCTCGGGATGTCCACACTTATTTGGTGTATGAGAGCTGATAGCTTATAACACAAGATGCTGTACCTACGGGGCACCAATAAATCAAAGAAAAATAAGAAAAGAGTTAATAATTTCTATGACACAGGATATCTTTTTACACCTTTATTAGAGTGTTCAACTATGAAAGTTGTTCTAGCAAAACCCACCATTCACCATGTTGCATATTCACTACCTCTCAGCACATCTGATCCAAAAAATGTGCTCTGATGACCAGCTAAGAGATATTTTAGTATGAGATTTAGAGTCAAGCTGGGTTTTTCCTGTTCTGTCAGCAATCCAAATATTCTGACTCAAACATAGGGAATCATTCTTTTAATCACATAGCACAGACTGTAGCTTGCTTCTACAGCTTCCTAATTTTTAAACAACTAACAGGTGAGAAATAGTGAAAAAGCTAATAAAAAGGATATGATTAAATACACATCAAGAGCAGGAAAAGTAAGCAGATGCTCTTCTATCTGCATCTATATACTGTGATACTTACTTAGCAAAAATTTCCATTTATATATCCAGCTGAAACCTTGTTCCCTGCATAAACCAGCTTTTATTTAAAAGACCATTTACAAAAAAAAAAAAAAAGTAACAGTCAGAAGACAGAACTACAGTACATACAGTACAAATAGAATTATTTTTCCCTTACACAAACATTATGGCTCTGTATGAGTATGCAGCAAGGTGAATACCCTACAAATCAAACTGCAGGTTGCTGACACCGGGCTCAACCATCTCCAGACATGGGTTATTGCTAACTCCAAAGATGTTTTTAATACACAATATTCAATCCACCAAGGTTTTTTGCACTCTATTTTATTGCTACACTTTGATGCGAGGGAGTTTGTCATATAATATGCACACACAGAAATCATGGACACAGACACTCACAAGCTTCCCCTTAAACAGATATCCTATTTTCTAGCATGGTGGCCACACACATGTGAAAAAAGATTATGTATGGCAAGCAAGAGACTAAGACCACTTTAAAGCAGATACACACAATGGCTGTGCCCTGGTCACAGGGCAAGATGTGGATGGAGATAACTGGGAGTGAAGAGGTGTGACTTAGGGAAGCAAACACAACATGGGGAAAGCTGTAGCTCTCTGAATTAAGTTTGTATCCCTCAGCTCCTGCAGTCTCTGACTGTGAATATGAGGGATCTAACACCAACCAGCCACTGGACAAGTCATCAGCAATTCCCCCATTCCTACAGATGAACAGCAACTGAACTGAACTGAGCTGACTTCCAGGAGAGACACATAAAAAGAAGATGTTGAATGCCTTTAAGCATGAGGAGACCTACCAGGATTTTTAAAAAGAGAGAAGAACTCACAAAGCAAAACAAATTATATTGAGGGGAAAAAACTAAAAATTCCAGAAATGGGAGCTAAATTGCTGCTGTTTCCCACAAATCTAAAGTTCAGTCAGCATCAAACCTTACGCTATCTTTTGAATAGGGACACACAGCTCATTGTTTCAGTGAGTAACAGGGTACCATTTCACAAAACAGGTATTATCCTTATATCAAGGAAAACCAGTTCAAAGAACAACAAATTACTTGTACGAGGTTATCCAGACACTTAGTAGAAACAGCTCAGCTAGTACACTTAACTGTTGAGCCCTATGCCAGTGACCGACCCAGTAGGACATACAGCCCTCCAAGGAAATGAGCTGGGGGCTTTGCTGCATCTCTGGTTACCTCTCATTACCCAAACACTGCTAGGAAAGAGCCCTACATCAGTCATTGTGGAGGACTCAAACTGTGGAAAAACAGAAAAGAGCTCAGAAATGTGCATGGTAAATCCTTGAACACAATTTGGAGCATGATATTTTTGGCCTTTACTGTTAGTCTCTCCGAGGGACAGCATTAATTTCAGCATTGTTGCACAGGAAATTGGTGCCTGAGTTGAGGATGCAAAGGAACTCATTAACAATTCCAGCTATAATAATTCAATTTTATATAGCCAAATCCTGTCTCAAATCTCGGAAAATAATAAAAAAACATAGAGTCACCAAAGAAGGACTGTAGTATAGACAGAAAGATTGTATCAAAGGCTAATACAGCAATGTGGGCTCAAAAACCTACTATTTCAAAGATTTTCTTGGGCAGGCAACTTAATACCTCTGTTTCTCAGTTCTTCAGCTGAAAATAAGGATAATAGCAAAATGGGAACATACTAAGGATAAGGCAAGATACTCAATAGAGACTATGTAAAAATCTAACAGAATTGGGTTTGTCCTTGGGTAAAGCACAGTAAATTTGCAGCTATTTTTGCTACATTTTAAGATAACTATGTCACTGACAGAGTTTCAGTGCTATGACACAAAGATCACATTTTTCCAAGCAAAGGCACAATACACCATACATTACCTTCAAAGGAAATTGCAGATCTATTTTTTCCTATGAAACAAAAAATAGAGACAAACCATGCCTTGATAACATCTGCTGAGCTTTTTCTCAAGACAGAGGGAGATTCAGGTCACATTCAACTCTACACGAGTGATACCCAACACAGGCATCAAGACTATTAGTGTATTTAAGACCAAGATTTTAAAATCATGTCTAGAGCTGGTAAACCATAGCTATTCCTACAGTCACCAGAGAGGAGGAGACAGATTTCCCAGTTTTACACCTATAGTTAAAGTCAAAAGAATCCTTTTTTTTACATTTTATAGCAATGTTTGCAATACAGGAATACAGTCTCTCTTCCATCCTACAACATAAATCTTACTGGTATCACTGGGGTTAAGGGACATCTGATACAGTTAAAAAAGATAAGCTATCACAAAAATTATTTCTTGGCAATGTTCAGCACAAAAACCTTGAAATCAAACAGGCCCAGACAGCAGCATATCTAAATCACACAAACTCTGTAGGATTTCTTCTGCCAAAAGCCAAGGTAAGCACAAATTGTATCAAACAGGGACTTTCCTTCATGGTCTGGTCATAAGAGTCTTGTTTAAGAGGATGAAAAAAAAGTCTTTCAAAAAGTCTAAGACTGACTTGAAGATGAATCTATGACATGAATAAACAAAAGCCAACCTTTAATTGTATTTTCCAGAGTTGTCCAGGTATCAGTAATCAGAATATAAAAATCAACTAATCAGATGCTGCTTGTTCTCTTTCAGCAAGTCAGTGCTGCCATCTATAGCTGTCTAAAGGGCATGCAAAAGAAATTCGGAGTCATGCATCTAAATAACATTCAGGAAGCATGTCAGTAAACAGAGAATGCAGGGTGAGTCAAATACGTTAATAAAATGCAACAAAATAATGACGCTGCAGTACCTGAAGGAGAAATTCTTTCTCTATCACTTCACTTGTCTTGTTTATAAGCCTCTTCTGTAGTCTCTGTACTTTCTGAATCAGCTCATAGGTAGTGGGGTCGCTGGCCTAGAAAAGAGCAAAGAACTCTCAAAAATTATACATGATAACAAGTTAGGGTTTCTTGTTTGCAAATGAAAATCATAATATCTAAGTGTTCAAAAGTAATAAATATAAAAGGGGAGGGGTGGGAGTGTTTGGGGTTTTTTTTAAATTGCATGCATACAAGCAGTCCTGAAACCTAATGTATCAATTTTAGCAGCAACTGGAACTGCCCACTGACAAATGAAGAGCAGTGCAAGTACTTTCCACTGTTTAAGAACCTCAACAGTTGCTTTGAACAAAAGAAAGAATAACTGCAATATAGTCTTGAAACAGGTTGAGAAGTTAAGAGGAACAAATTTGTGGGGTACATTGATGAATTATGAGGCTCTAAAGTGTCCATACATGTGAAATCTCATTCTTCAATGGAATGAAGTGGAAAAAATGGTGACAGTGTATACACTAACTGCTGCCCTCTATCTACATAGCCCATGAAGACCAGGACCTAGTAGATGTCTGTCTCTCTGTCCCTTCTCATTCTTTTGTCACAGATTGATTCTGGAGGACACTCTAAGGAGCAAAGTAGTAATTCTGTGAGGAGCAGCCAGCAAAGCTGACTACTACTTCATATCTTCTTGTTGGATCTTTTACTGAAGGGCAAACTCTGCCTGAAGCTTTTCCCCATTCAGGGATTCATAACACCTCTCTCCCATCTGGTTTCTCTGCTCTCATGTGGTGTCTCATAAGGATTAAACTCATACTGCAGTAAAGGCTTCAATAAAGTCCTGCTCTCTATATATCTGCTTGAGCTTATAAGGAACTTGGTATCTCATTGCTCCTAATCTTTTGTCTGATTTTATCTAAATTGACTAATCAATTCAAGTGTAACTAGGACACTAACACAGATATGGACACAGCACTCACAACACAACATCACTTCCCGAGAAACAAGGCTAAAAAGTAGATCAGTCTCCATGATCCACTCAGACCTTGATTTTTTATAGTGCTGCCCAAACATAGTGCCAGTTGTGACAACTATAGTGATATGAGGGTGTTTTTTCATTAGGAATTGAACCAAAACCCCATCAGGATTATTTCACATGGATCTTGCCATCTGCTGGCCTTTCTGTGTTCCAAATACAAACCAGTAAACTAGAATGGAGAGACATGATTTCCCATTATCATTCTCTTCATACATTCATTTTCCCAAAATTGGATGTTTTGACTGGCCTGATTTTTCTTTGTTACAAGGTAGTGCTGGAGTTCATACATACACGTTTAACCTAGTTCATCTCCCTTCCATGTGAAAAGCTAGTCACATTGTTCAACTTTAGCTCAGCATGGAAAGAGTAACTATTCTGTTAGTAAGCACAGTCAAAATATTCAGCCTTGTTTCTGTAGGGACTGAGCATGTTACCACTCATTATTAGAGCAGCTAAGCAACCCAGGCTGGCATCAGATCAGAAACCCATGCAAGAGTGGAATCTCAGATGGCTCTGACTTACATCAAAAATATCCAGTGATGCCAACTGATGTTCATATATTTGGTCTATGCTTGATGGATTTTTTATTTTTCCCCTTCACTTGGCAGGTTCAAATTGTGTGAAAATTTAGATTAGCTGTTTATGTAGAACAGTTGAACTCACATTACCTGGAATGACTATCTCTGGGAGCCCACTGCTGTTTATGTGCAGGCCTCTTCCTTTTCTCAGAGATGTAATTTACCTTCTGACTTCATGTCTGTCCATTCCTTAGTCTACCTATTCTATGACCCTTCCAAATTCTGGCTTTCTTCCCATATACATCTCCCTAATTGGTGAGGGTAGGGTTGTATCTTTCCCCCATCGTCCTCTTTCTCATCATCCATATTAAGGAATCACCCCCTTCTCAATTCACCTTATGCATTCTTACTCCCTTTAGCACTTGACTGTCTCTTTCCAAATGCCTCTGCAATTTTTCATTGAGAAAGTGACACAAAAATAACACTGATTGCATTGTGCAAGGAAACCATTCAGCAGTTAAGCATTCCACTGGCACCATGGAAATTTCAGTCTGCCTGCCCCTCCACATCATCTGCCTAACAGTAAATGAAATGGGCTTTGTGCTGGGTCGCTGATTTGGTAATAGGGGCTTTGGGAACATGAAATGCTCACACATCACCTCTAATTTTCTCCATCTGTGAACTTTCAAGGGCTTCTGCAGTTCTTCTTCCAAAATTTTGCATCGAGTTTGTTCCTTTAACAGTTCCTTCTGCATATGATTAACCTCAAATCTGAAGACCAGCATAAAACAAAAAGAAAAATAACCCACTGAAACTATAACAGTGTGACCAAGGCTGTGAACATTAACAAATCATTTTTTCATGCACTACAGTGCACAGGAAGCACTACGTGGAAAACACAAAGAGTCACTTTGCCACACTGTAGTGGCAAAAAAGTTGCAACACTGACATCACTAAACAGGTGGAATCATAAGGTAACACACTTAGACCTCTTCACTTGCTCTATCAAGAATGGCTCAGAAAAGGGACTCTTGGGGAATCTACTCCACAGCCTACTGGATCTCACTGTTCACATCTTCCCATTTACATTAAGGCCAGAAGGACTGTTAGCTCGTCAACCTACAAAACAGTTATGGGTCATATCCAGTAACCCCTGTATTGAATCTAACAGTTTGTGTTTGAAAGAAGTTTTTAAATCTACTTGGCTAATACAATCTGTTAAATAAAACACACTCTAGGGTCTAAGTAAGACGGACACCATTCCTTACAGAACTGAAGTTTGATTTTTTCTACTCTTACTACCTCTCCTCAAGGAATTTCAGGGGTAACTTGTTGCTGAATTTAAAACTACTTGAGCACTACCAAGATTCTTTGACAACTAGGCTTTTATGGTGGGGATAGGGGGTTGAGGAGCAGGGGGGAAAAGGCGCTTTTTGCAATGGTCTGACCCTGATCATTCTAGTGATCGTAAGTTCTCCAAGGTCAAAAGGAGGTGGGGAATCATGCTGTGCCTGCCACTGAATCTTTTCCTGCTAAGCTCAGAGTTACATTTAGCTCAATAGAGAGTAAAATACCTTTTTTTTAACTGTGAGGTTGGAAAAGGTTATGGAAGAGGAAAAAAACATCTCCAATTGGCAAATCAAGAAAGCTAATTAGCAGCACAAGTGATATATGGAGTCTTTCGACAGGCAGTTTTCATGGTGGTTTTGGACTTCATTAAAGTATGTGATTGCTGCTGCAGTTAGGAAGAATTGATCTACCCATCATGGCATGCATCACACTACACTTCAATACCATCACTGAGTTTCAATACAGTAACAGACTTTCAGCTGAATGTATTTGGGCAGCAAGTTCAAATCCTATTCCTGTCTGCAGTCAGTCGATGAAAACTGCAATTGCTAATGTTGTGTGCCCAGTTCTCTTTTCTGTTTCACCAAATCAAACTGGCATAATTCCACTGGAGTCAATGGGACTGACCACGGACTGAAGTTAATTTGTTCTGCTGAAAAGCATGGAATTATACTGATAAGCTAAAGATCTAGCCCAAAACTGCGGTAGCTACATAGAATTGGAATGATGGTTATCTGCTAAAAACATAACTGCCTCTCTTTACAAATCAAAACTGATTCTACAGAAAATGTCATTAGTTTCCCATCAGGAAAGAATACACCTCTAATGGAGGAGGGTTAAAAAAAGAAATGAAGCATTAAGCCAGAGAAGGAGGAGATAAATCAGGCTTAGGCTATTAAACTTGTGTTTTAAAGAAACACAACCTTCAATGAAAATTTAACTAAATCTTTCTAAGAGAGCATGCCTGCATATAAATCTGGAAGGAGAGAGCTCTGAAAGTGCAGGAGTTTGTCATAAATATGTCAAGTGTTCCCCATACCCTGTGGATTGCTTAAAAAAAAGGAGTTCCACTCATCTGAGCCTTGTACCACTGTACCACTAAGCAGCTCACTGAACTATGAACACCTTTTGTGCTGATTTCTGTCAGGTTTATTCTGTAGGCAGTAATTCACAGTACCAAGGGAAATATGGAAACTATTTCAACTCTGGCCAAGTGGTCTTCTTTCCTCCTTCCTATATTTTAATTTTCTTAATTGCTGATAAGTTGTTTTATAAATTTAATCCAGTTTGTGTTAGAGGTCAAACCAAACAACCTCCTTCTCCAAGGTATAATGCTTGTTGATACAAATCCTTACCATGCATAAAACATGTTTTCTGTCTCAAACATAAAATCATGGCTGCAGTCACTACGGAAATGTACTCAATCAGGTTTTCTACCTGAGCTCCTCCACGTTAGCCGCACTCTTGCCAAGTATTCCCTTCTCACGCCGAAGTTTTTTGATCTCCAGCTTGAGAATTCGGATGTCCTCCACCCTCTGTCGGTACTCGCTCTCGCCCCTGTTTAGGATGGCCTGCTGGATTTTTATCTTTTCATAGAGCAGAGCCACTTCATCATTGCGACGAATAAGCTGGGTCGCCAGGGCATGTCTCTCACTGAGCACCTGTAAGGGCACAGGGCAAAGCAGTGAGCTCAGCTACAGTTCCTTCACGCCATCCCCAAGGATCATGACTACATTTGTATCAGTCAAAATCATGTGCATTAAGAGGTTTCACTGTTTTTAATAAAAGAATTATGGCATGAACCTAATAGTATCCCCTATATGGGTTCAGTCACCTGAACAGTATATACTACATATTTCGTTCACTTCAGTATCTTAACATTTTGGTTTTAAAGCACTATAAAGCTTTAGTAGTACCACGTTCACAGTAGTTGAGGATCTCCATCTTAAAAATACACTGGACAAATGAGGAAACAAAATGCAGGGTGTTTGAAAACTCAAATTAGAGATTCCTACCTTGTCAAATTCCTTCGTGTGCTTCAGCCTCTCTGCATCAGCTTCAGCAATGATATTTAGGAGTTTTCTCTCTTCTGCCTCCTGATTTTCTATGAATGTTTTGGTTTCCAGAGCCTGTCTTGTCATCTGAGCCACTTCAGCCTGATGGAGAGAAAGAATGCAGGTAAATTGTGCTTAGTAATAATTTCGCATTACACAAACCTACAATTAAGACTTAGGATTTTAAAAAATATTTCATACATTCTTTTAGCTACCTGAGATGTACATATCTTGTTAGTTTTTGAGAACAAATCACCAAGACAAGCAGGCATGAAGACCCATAAAAAAATATTGTAAACACTATTTTAATATGATTGTATTATACACAATAGAAATTTGAAAGGATTTTTATCTATGACAGTGGTTCAAGTTGTAATTCAGGGATGCCTCATTTAATAAGTTTTTTAAAAAGTGTATAGGTCATATTTAGAAAACTTTTCAGGAGTTGTTATTCAAATTTTAAAGTCAGTCTGGGATGTGAGAAAGGATAGTTCACCTTGCTGAAAAGGGCAACAATCTACGCTGTAGAATAAAAATCAGCATCAACTCAGAAAAGGTTTCAGACAGGAATAATAGAATTGGTGGAGAAGATGGCAACCAGGCAGGGAACAGCAAAATTAAAGAGCTATAGCACTTTGCTTAGTGGATGTGTAGATGAAGAAGACTGGGAAAAGAAGGTTGTTCCTAAGTGAAGGAGCAGCAAAGTACTGCTAGAGTGACTGCACAGCACTAACAAACTAATACTGCCCAATCATTCTATCCCACTGTCACAAAATGTATAATTCAAGGCATGTACATAGATAAAAACTAATAAGGTCTTCTTGGATTATTAGAAGTTTCTATCATTGCTATGCAACTAGAGCCAAGGTGGAACTAGCTGACCACAGTCCATTTCCATAGATATGAAAACTTTCAAGCCTTGACTCAACGACTTTGCCACAGCTCTGATCCTTACAAAGGATGATGTTCAAGCTGCCTTTTGGGAACAAGCATCATTCAATGTTGAAAGAATTAGGCTGTGATATAGGCTGTGATAAAGGCTGCACCTGCAAAAACATCATTTTAAGACAGAAAAAGTTCCATCATCATAATAAAATAGCTTGTTCCATTCTTATTTTCTTTAATAAAATTCTCATTTTCCCATATGTGTGAGAGGTATCTCTCTTAGTCAGTGTTAGATATTCATCAGAATCTATCAGCTGAATGAAAATGCAAGCCACTTCACACTGAAATGCAATCAACACTATGCAAAAGCTGTCTACAAATGTAAAACTGCTCATGCGTTCAGTACTGTTGGATAGTATTTTTTTTAATATATCAAAATTCTATGGTCTCCTTATGTCAGAAAAATATGAATTGTAAACAAGAAATGGCATTAGATGTTGGCAGTAAACATTTATATAAACAAATCTCCTCACTGGAATGCACTAAGTTAAAATAAATCTGAACTGCCTTGTATAGTAAAGAACATAAATACTTTAAGCCACACAAAAGCCCAACAAGCTAACAGGATTCTCAGTTAGATTAAATATGCTGAAAACTACAGTAGGAGGGTCTGTGTACATTAGGTAAGAGAAAAGTAAATGAATAAACACAGTTACTGGCAAGGAGAAAAATGATCAGGTCTGAAATGGCTGTAAATCAGCACAGCTCACTTGAATTCAGTTTGGAGTCTTTGTACGAACTGAAGAACAGTCAGCAAGAAAGAATAATGTATATAGGACCTATACCAGTATCTCAAACCAAATTCAAACTAAATTCTTGTTTAGATTCTGAAATATTACTCTAAGTGAAGAGGTTTTTTTACTGGTATTAGAGGTCAAAAGAAAATATGAGTTTTACAAAAGTTATAACTGAACACAGAATGCTGAAATAACAAGGCAGAGGTTTTATATCCAGACTTCTAGAAAATGCTAACAAAAAAAATACACATAAACATCTACAAAAATATACAAAGCCTGACTTGCCAGCAGCTCAAATCTGGAGGGCCATAGATAGATTGTTTCCAACATTCAGATGCTCCGTCAAACCACTCTAATCTGCAAGCCTGTAAGAAGGCCAACTGAAGCCAAAAGATGGCTTTGTACTGGCTTTAATGGAGCTTGGATCAAGTGTCCTCTGTTTCATTTACCATGATGACAGATTTTTAAGACCTTTATGCCATCTGAGATGAGCATAAATCCAATGTCTGTATAATCTCATTCCTATGAATCCCAGTTCTCCATGATTTAGCACATTCTTTAAACTTATTTCCAGGAGCAGCTTGCTTACTTCCTTCACAGCAGCGCAATCAGGATGAAGGGAGGCTGGCTTGCAACACAAATAATTGTGTTCTTTTGTGCCTGTGACAATCAGCTCCCTCTGAATTCTCTTCTGTTTTAGTATTCAGCAGTGGCACTCAGGTAAGAAGACCACAGTGCCCGGCAGCTAGTCAGCAATGTCATGTCAATGTATGGACAAACTTGCTAGTGAGTAATTGAGTGTGTAAACCATGTAGCAATCATATATTTGTCAAATAAACGGCAGACAGTTCTGAGGTGATGAGACAGAACTGGGGACTAGTTAAGGCAGAAAGTTGCACACAGGAAATGAGATGTTGTTTGACTTCTCCATCGCTTGATAGAACAACTCTGAGACAGATCAGGTACAGGAACACAAATTCATCACCTTTTTACAAAGCCCCATTGACATCTTGTCATAACTGTAATGTGCTGAGAGGGGCTGAAAGCTCAAGAAGTCATTGCAGCAAAGCAATAAAGTGACAAAAGAAAACATTGTGAAAAGTGACAGAGGACTTTCAGGTTTTTTGAGGGGTATTTTTTTTCCCTGGTATTGTTTTTTTTCTCTAGTGCTTAGTGAAGATTAAAAATAAGCTTCTGTGGACACTAACTCCTTAAATCTTTCCAGAGCACAGCAAATTGGGTTGAGATATCACCACAAATCTAATAGCTTGTGTAAGGATGGGCTGCAGCCAGCACTTAGAAGAACCAGAGCTTCAAGCTCAGATTTCCTTTGATTTACAACAGATTCTTCCTGCTTTATATCACAATATTAAAATAACTTTCTGTGCAGGGGGACCTACTAAAAGGCACTGCCTAACTCTCAGAAGACTAATGCTTGCTAGTTACACAGAAATACAACATTGTGAAGTGTAATATAATGGGGGTTGCACTTAAAAACAGCAGAGAGAAAAGAAGTTTTTAAAAATAAGAAGTTGAATTACAAGGATCCATATTAAAAAGTTTGCTAGAATCAGGCTATCCCCAAAATCCACTTTTCTGAAAGCAAAATGGAACTTTTTAGTAAAAAATGTTCAGTCACCAAGAGATTTAAAGCTTCCAACAGACAGTTCAGGACTTTTTGATAATTATAGGCAGAGATTAAATTTGTCAGATACACAGAAGATTTGTGCAACTACTATCTCTAAAGTGTACTGAGATCTTGAGCTTCAATTACAGAATAGTTTAGTAAAATACAACAAAACTACGACAGACCAGAACATAATGCAGTTCTGTGAAATCATGGCAACTATCCTTTGTAGGAAGGTATATGTGTAAAGGGTCTTACTTTCAATGATTCCTTCTCCTCCTCTGAATGCTGATGATCTAGATGTGCTTTCTCAAGGGCTACATCTTTGTCTTTGAGCTCCTCCTTCAGCTGATCCAGCTGACGTGTTGAAGTTTTCAGTTTCATCTTCATATCCGCTATCTCATCCTAATAAACAGAAAGTGTGATCACAGAGAGGGTTAAAAAATGAGCTTATTTGTGATGGGGAGTTCAGGCTGTTTAGATGTTGGAAAATGTAGAGAGGAGACATGTTGTACGTACTACAAGACATCACTTTTTAATCCAACAGACCAAAACAGCTTCATTAAATGACAATTTTTTTATTATGCCAGCATGACACTGCAATAAAAAAGCCTTTAAAAGATACACTGACAAAAATAATGACCATCAATTATGAGTTTAATAAGCCGTTTAATTTAAAGTGCGGGACATACTATAAGAACAAGCAGTCAATCTGAATTATTACGATTCAATCATATCCATCTGTTTTCATGCTTCTAGTAATGTGTTTTTCAATGATGTTGTATGCAGTTGGGGACAAATCTTTGGAGAGAAGCTGGTTTTGTGCAAATGAACATACCCATCAGTGAGATACCTATATGGCTGCAGGGGAGAATAGAAAATGCTTACCTCCATTTTGCCTATGTTCTGGCTTGCACACAGGTGCAAGGGGGAAAAAAGTTCTCAGAGTTTGAGGAGTCCCTGGTATGAGAATATTTAGCATATATTTTAAGCTCAAAACACAGTGTAAAAAGGCTGGTAGCAGTGAAGAGAGATCAGGTCAATAGGAATACTTCTACTCACAGCACAAAGGTGCCTGCCTGTAGAAAATTAACCATTTCATTTCATCACAGTGACAGCACATGTTGTGACATGAAATGGAAGCTAACAAATTCAATGTTTAGACAGACATGCTTTTCTGGATCTAATAAAAGTAGCTTTAGAAGCTCACAGAGAAGACATGATAATCTTTCATGTGAATACATCCGCTTTCAATGCAAAACAGGGTTTTCAAAGCTCTCTTAACACTGTCCACCATAGGTGTGGATTTACTTGACAAATGAGTGATGTTTTCTTGCATGAACTGTTTAGCATAGCTAAGCAAGATCTTGAGTCACAGCAATCTTCATGCAAACAGTACAGAGGAAGTGCTGACTAGTACTAATTTGTCATTAGGCCCAACTGTGCATGTTCAGCCACTCTTATGAATGCAAAAGTCTTATTAAAAGCTTATTAAAAGCTGTCTTTGCTACATAGCCTATAAATATCTTTACAGTTGTAAAAGATGACAGATTTAACATATAGTGCCCAGCCATATACCCAAATACATTCTCAATTAGTTGTTTAATGAAGAACAGTAAGAGCATACAATTGTGCAAGCTGGACTTCTAGTCAGCTTGCTTAAAAAAATGAACTCCTAACACCAAAAGAAACCCCAAAGATGAAAACAATGGGCATATCTCATATTAAAAGACTGCCAGCATGTTTTTTCCAGGAGATTTTACTGAGTTGAACGTTATAGTACTTTGGAGACCACCAGCAAGGTGGGCATAATGGGATCATTTCAAATTAAGCAATCTAAAAATACTTACAGCTAGCTTTATATAAACAAGCCTGTGCAAATTTGTTTTACTTCCCAAAAAGAAAAAGAATTTACCATAATGTTTAAAGCAACCCTCTTTTTTTTTCTTTCATGACTGGCTGACCTGTTACTGAACACTGAATGGCTGTTTTTCTCATTGCTACACATTATACTGGCATATTGCCTTGGCCAAAAGATCTTCTGGGGTCAGCCTTCTCACACAGGACTTGCTAAAAACGTTTTGCAGTATGCCAAGTAAGCTATTAAAGTCTAAACACTGGCCTCTGACAACTGGAACTGTGAACAACATAGTGTATACCACCATATAACACTCAAAACCAAAAAAAGCTGCTTCATTTTCTAACTCAGCACATAGTTGTCCTTCTTTATAAGTAAGCAAATTTATGTTCCATGTTTTAAAATAAAAACTATTTTTAAAAAATCAGCATTGCAATTCTTCGTCCTTATTTCTTCTGAGAGATTGTTTGGGAGCAGCAAGAATTCCAACACTGCATCCACTGATGAGAGGCTGATTAAGATCAAGTAACAACTCCCACATAAGTGGCAAAATGGTTCATTCCTCATAGAATTCAGTACACAGTTGGATAGGAACTTGGACAGTTCACTCCCATCTCCTTTTCAAGCAAAGCACCTACCTAGTCAAACCTAAGTATAAATTTTTAATTCACTATATATGTTTATGCCATAAATCTTTATTCAGAAATAACACAGAGCTGTAAATATTTCACAGCTATCCAAGGTCCCAATCTCTGCCAATTACAATAGCATTTGTGTAATATTTTAGATCTTTACATCAGAATAACAGAATACATCCTTAACTGGTCTGTTCCCTTCTTCTAGTATTGTTATTGAGATCCCCAAGGAGGAGACATGAATGGAGAGAACAATTTCCCGAGGAAAATGACAGTCTCTGAGAGGATAAAGCAAGGTGGAAGCATTTGGTTCTTGTCAAAAAATTCCACTTCAGCTTAGAAAGTGTTCCTTCTGCTTTCTAAACCATTATTCACAATAATGTGCATACACATTAGGAGGCAATCTTATTCCCCTTGTACCCTATCTCACATACATGCATACAACTCCTAAAGGGATAAAACAGAGTGGAGCCAGAATGGCTTCATGATTCCAAAGCTCCAGTGTACCACAATTTCGTGCATGGTTTGAAGTAGGGATATTGCCACGTGATGACTGCTGACTTCTATTTCCAGTCCCAATACAGACGGTGTAGATAAAATGTCAGGGACCTAAAACATTCATTTCCCCAAAACCCACAGGGATGAGGAAACCACTTCTGCCATTGATCCACTGAGCTTTCCTTTCAACAAATTAAAATTAAATCATCAAAAAAACCCATCAAGAGCAGAGAGAGAAACATGAGTACAAACATATCCTTCTACCTTAGCTTCAATCAGATTTTTACTGTACAGGCTCCTCTCTGCTCTCAGAGTTTCACAAATGTTTTGCTGCTGTTTTAATTTAATCATTTGCACTTGTACTTCTTTCTCGTAGTCACAGATCTGTACTTGACATATTTCAAGATCTTTCATATGATGGAGGACCTGGTGCAGAAAGAAAGAAATTAACATGATTAAACCATCATCACAAGATTAGAAGGACACGGCAAAGTTTGTGATTTTCTTCTAAGATGACAAGTTCAAATCCCTGTGATAAGCAGTTTCAGCTACAGCTAAAAATCACTTCAGTCCAAATACAATAACCTTTCGGGATTGCTTATGTGGGACAATATTCTATTTTAATCTGATATCTAGGTTTTGTTCAAGACTAAAACTTACAGATGCACACATATTTAATTTAAAAACAAGCTACTGAAAGCAAATATTGCCACTGAGCAGGTTCAATAAAAAATTAATAGTTTATTTATAAAGCAAACCTAGATTTTGTAAATTATGTTGTTTTGGATGTCAGTTGTATGATAAGACAAATACATGTATGTTTTTTCAAGAAGCCCTGCATGTACTCCTATATTCTAACAACCCATCTTTTTTTTTAATGAACACATGATCACAAACTGCTGATGATCATAAACTGTTGATATATAATTACTGTAATAAGACACTCAGTTAATGTAACCTAGTCTAAATAAGAAGGTAACCACTATTAGTTGTTTCTATCACAGATTAGAAATAATTATGTAAAGATTATGTAAAAAGAATGAAGTATTGTAGACTATAGAAAGAAGGTGATCACATGCAGTATCAATAAACAAAAATACAAAATTTTATACACACTTTTATTGAACAGCTACCACCATAATAATACATAATAATTATTATGTTAGAGGGACAAAAATACAAGTAGTTGCTAATCATTATGATGGGCTTCTAAATTATTTTTTTGAAACATAAGAACCTTTCTCCTGCTGTACCAAGCTGAAAACTGAGGAGCTCAAGCAAGCAGCATTCACACAGAATTCAGCATTACAATTAAATAAGATTAAAAGAAATAAAAAGAAAACTAAGGAGTACACACATCAAGAACAACTTATCGGGTTCACTAATTGGGAGGAGAAAACAATGCCATCCCTCAAGCTAAAAAAATATCAAGCATTAAAGTAAAAGCTGAGGAACCACATGGTTAAAATCCAGAAGAGAAGTCCATTTCCAGCTGCAGTTCATATCCCGTTCTCCTGACTCCGCTTGTGAAGGCAGCAGTTTGGGCTAAGATTCACGTTTATATATCCAAGGGGAAGAATAAAAAAAAAAAGGTTTGCATCAAATAGTCAATAACTGCAAAGTTTGCAGTGGACAGTGTTGTCTCTTGCTTAGCAGTAAAGCCTGTGAGGCCTAACCATGGGGCAGGATTAAATAATTAAACATTCTATCAGGTACCTCCAACCGACTTTGAAGATAGGGGATAGCTAGACAAACACAAAAAATTTTATTACAGCAGCAGCAATACAATTCCAACACATTGTAGCTGACTTCAGATGATCCCAGGAACTGCTTACAATGCAATACAAAAACACAGTCCTAGTTTATAACCTACTCCTGCCTTTTTCTTTTCTGTTGACACAAGCTGCCAATAGTAATAGCATGGAGAAGAAATCTATAAGGCATGTTTTCTACCTGCGCTATGGTGACCATAGGCTGGAGCAAGATTTGAAAGTAGGTCACTGCATTTGTAAGTGTTTTACTTGTGTTTGATATAAGTGAAATAAGACTATGGACAAAGTTTTCTGAGTTGTGCTCACTGGCTGGATGCTGACTCTGCTTATTCAGGAATTATTAAACCCAAATAATTCTTTCTTATAAATACAGAAAAGATACATGCAGTGTTTCACAGCACAGCCCCGTGGGAGGCTGAGCATCCTCAATTCCTATTTAGTCGACAGCACACTACACCTCAGATTTGGCAAGGAGGGCCCAAAGCTAACAGAAAGTATTAAGTATTCATAGTTTTCTCCTGTATCCTCATAGTTTTTTTTATCTGTACACTTAACTGTCATTTACTTCTGGTTACTGTTTAGTTCAATGAACCTACTCAATACCTCAGTAATGGTGCTGCGCTTATTTGCTTACCCTTTTTTAAGCACTCTGAGAAATGCTGCCATGGCCTTAATGATATGCCCATTGAACATGAGGTTTTCCAAAAGATTATGTTAATTTTAAAAAGGAAATATATTTTTTTCAGTTTCCTGGATATGCTGTAAACTTAACATTTTAAAAGGCTTTATTTGAAGAAGAAACAACAATTAGAGAATGGTTTTGTGACCCCTCAGAAGACACAGTTGGGGACACTTCAGATGAAACCAAAAGATATACTTCATTGCCTCCTTTTGAGCATCCTATACCTTACACAGAGAAACTAAGATTTCATAATTTAAGAATTTTAATTCAAAAAGGAAATATTCTACTAATGGTTGCAGCTCAGTAATACAGGCTACACAACAAAGAGCAAAGAGCAAATTTTTTTTCTCACTTGTGCTGGCTAATCTGCAAGACTGTTCAACAAGTGCCACTGACTTAAAAATAGTACAAGTGAGCAGTCAGCCAAAGCAATAGATAGAAGAGGAAGCTATGGATGAATTCTCACCCCTGAAATATTTTACTGTTGTGGATATAACTTTGCTGACTCTTCATCAGTTACTAGTAAATGATGATTTTGAAAGAGAAATTCTGCAGTTCTATAGATTCGGTCCTGCTATAAATAACCAGACAACTTTCAGAGCCAGCATGGGTAAATCTTCGGACTTGGATGGGTTTGGCTCTTTACTGCTCTTACACAATTCCAAAGATGTGCAGCAAGCTCCTGCAAAGCCAAGTTAGTGGTAAATGGTGATGAATGGACATTGACTGGCCATAGAGTTACTGCCCATTAGTAGCTCATTCCCCACCAGCTGTGAAATGACTCTCATAGTTTTGCCACACTCAAGTTGCATAGATCAAAGAGCAAACTCAAATATTACCTAGTTGATATAATAATCCTGATCCTATGTCCTTCTTCTACCCTGTGTTTTGACTTGAAGGACAAGACTATTGTCTCACATACTTCTGTGCTCATACTTCTGCTCCTCACCTGTAAGCTGAGTTAGGAATTTAGTGAGCCAAGTCCTTTGGAAGCTTGCAGTCACAATGCAGGCATCATTATACAAACAGCTCAAGTGTCATAAGCCATTTACTGAGCCTCTGCCTTATAAGAAGTGACAGAAAATTTGCAACCAAAGTGGCAGGGGAAGAAAAGACAAAGTAAATAAGCAAACACTTGTCATTTTCACCCTCAAAATATTGTGGACAACCCTAACCAGAACTACAAGAAAGAGCCTTGTAGTTCTGAGTGTTATGAATTACTCTCTGGCCCTAGTTTACAATGTTCCTAACTCATATCTATCCTGTTAGAAATGCACCATGAGGGAAAGATGCAAAATATGACTTTGGAACAAAGACAAATCTCACTTTCATGGAATATTATTTCCAAGGAAATGATGAGGTATTCCAGGCAATGGAGCGTATACCATTCAAAAATGATTTAAAAGCCCCTAGTCACCTGAAGTTGGAAAGGATAACTTTAAAGTGGAAAGATAGCAAATAACTTGTGAGTTGAAACCACTTGAAAGCTAATCCCAGTAAATCAATTAGCTTCTTGGAGGGCTCTTCAATGTGATAGCAATTAATGGAAGAGGTTAAAATCATGTTTCTGAGTTTACTCCATCAGGAATAAATTTATACATAATAATGAGCAGCAGGCAACACAAATTTTATGCAGTGTTTCTCTGCAGTTGCTCCTGGAAAACTTCTATTTTGCAGAGTAGCTTGAACATGTTGAGATATTTTCACATACTTGGAGTAATCCTTCAAAATGCTAAGCCTCTTACAAAGATGTTGAGCACTGGCCTCAATTTTAGGACACTGGTAGTATGTAAAACAAGGTCCTTTGCAGATAAGACAGGACAATCAAAGAGTAATTGAGTTTTGAGAGTAGGACAGGAAAAAAACACTTGCACAAATAGCTGTTCCTACCTTCTCTTTGAGCTCACTGGTTTCATTGATGAAGCCATCTCTCTCCTTTTCCAATTGGTAAATAATCTTCCTTTGTTTCTGAGCTTCAATCTTATAATTTTGTATTTCTGCTTCCAAGTTCTGTTTTGACTGTTCATGGAGCTTCACCAAATTTATCTGCTTCTGAGTGGCATTTGTAGCCTTGATCAAGTTCTACAGAGAACAAAAAATAATGACTCTTGAGCTGAAAAGGCAATACTGTCACCACTATGACAAAAGTATGCCATTGTCAAAGTGGATTATGGACTTTCCAATGTTATTATCCGTTATCTAATTTGTTCAGTTGAAATACTTGAGCCTCAAATCTGATTTAAAAAACAAAATCTCTAGCACAGCTGCTAAATAGAGCTTTTTCTGATTTGCAGTTAAAACACTAGTGTCTGTGTTACAAAAAAAATTGATAGGATTGTTTACAAGTGGATATAACTAATGACCAGAAAAACCTTACCAGTTTTAAGGCATTCTGAATGCAAAGCATGCCAATAGCCATTAAATTAATAATAAAGCCAAATACTCTTCCTTCTCACGTATTAAATAGAAACTTCAAGGCAGAAAATAACTAAGCTTATCTTAAAATTATGCATAATGATTAAACAGAAAACACCAAGATATCATCTTTACAAAATCAGACTTCTGGTCTGACTTTAAATTTTCTTTCCCTATACAAAACAAGTATTTGTTACCTGCCAAATCTGAGCCTCTACTATAGTCAAGACACAGGACAAGGAACCTACACCAAATAAAGCACCTCAGAAATCATCTTTTGGCACTGAATTTAGTAGATTACACTTCAGGAATGCCCATAAACATGAGATGCTATCCTGCAGTACAAGAACCTTGGGCTGATAGGAAATGATCAGTGTGAGAAACGGACTTAAAAGCAAGGACTAGTACTAACATACCCTGACAAACTGCTACGTGGTGTATCAACACTTTGGTTTCTTCCTTTACTAGCAAAGACTTAGTTTGCCTAGATTGATATTAAACTTCAAATGCTACAGAGTGCAAAAACACACTCTTTGGATGCAATGAACTCTTTGGATACCAAATAATGGGTTTGCAGTAAAGGTGAGCACATGTCATATTTTTTAAGTACTCGATGGTTTATATGTTTATGTGTTCAAACTCAGAAATTTTCTGTGTGTTTACAGATACCACCACTATTTCAATGCACAGAAAAGAAGCAGTATGTGCAACTGCTAACAGAAATCTGAATGCTTTAACTTAACGTTATGTATTCCACAACATTTCTGTGGTGTTGTGAGTGTTTAAACTAAAGGTATTTTATTATCAAGCTGTGAGGTTTATCAGTGATACTAATACACACTCACCTGGTTTAGCATATCCCTTTCCCTCATAAGCCCATCTGTAGCTCTCTTGTCAATCTCTGACTGCTTTTTGGCTGATTCCAACTCTAGAGAAAAAGAGGAAAGAAAATAAATCCTGGGTTCAAAGTGTACAGCTGTTAAAAATGCAGAAACAACTCAGTGGACTTTTTTAAAAGCCTTGACTATGAACAGCTCTATTAGCTGTGAACAGATTTTACAACCCTAGGTATCAGCTAATGATGTTAATACATATTTGGGTATCTAGAAAACTTATTAAAACTCAAAAGACAGACCCACCCATCTGTTAGGCACCTACCTTTCTCCAGTCTGGATATTTGATTTTTTAGCATGCCTTTTTCATTTTCTGCATCAACTTTTTGTTCCTCTGCAGCACGCAGCTTATTCTGGATAACATCTCTCGTTTTGTTCAGCTTTGAAATTTCAAGGCGCATCTGAGTCGCTTCATCTTCTCTCTCCTACAGAACAGCAACAAGGAAAGGGGAGAGAAAGCATCCATAGAAAGAAAGAAGAAAATGCTTTTGCACTTAGTATATATTTATTTCACAAAATTCAGGAAGTAAACATATAAATGCTGTGAGTCACCTGCAAGAAGATAATTAGCTAATTGGACAACATTAAAAAAATTTTAAACAAAGCCAGCTAGGGAAAAGAAAAAAAATCCAATCTTACACTTAAGGGCTGAAGATGATCAATATAGAATCCCCAGCTAATCCCCAGCAAACCTCACACAGCACTACCCAATTAGTCCTGCAGACTAACTCCAGGCAGCTCTAATTTCCTTTGAAGTAATAGGCACAGTTACTGTGATAAGAAAGATATCTGTAGTGTGGTCTGACTGCATGTCCCTAAGTAGCAGGTGCACGTTATTCCCATCTCCTTTATAACCTATGTCTTTAAAGAAAAAGCAAAACATAGAGTTCATCTCATATGCTACACAACAGAGATAAAAATAATCAATCAAAACCCTGCATAACTGGTTACCAGGAAACACATCCAATAATCACAACAGGAATCAGTCTTTCTGCTTTTAAGAAGTAAATATAACTTCCTTGTATAATTCAGTGCCACTGTTGGGTTTTAAGTGTTCCACTTACAGCCTCAGATACTGATTCTGTGAGATGGGGAATCCTGGTTTGAAAGTATCCTCTGGGAGGATGTGAATCTCTTCAGTTTTTACTGACAATAACCTTCAAGAGATTTAAGAGTACCCTCACAGTTCGTGTTGCCCAACACCACAGTGGAGGCATTCAGTACACTGCAGGATGAAACTGCAAACACAATCCCTACAAAAACTGCATCTCACATCAGGACTAGGGCTCTCAGAAGCTTTAGCAATTGGCTTAGCTACTAACT
This sequence comes from Lepidothrix coronata, assembly GCF_001604755.1. Lineage (NCBI taxonomy): Eukaryota > Metazoa > Chordata > Aves > Passeriformes > Pipridae > Lepidothrix > Lepidothrix coronata. The sequence goes on from NW_016690188.1 coordinate 4,326,218, forward strand.
GGGCAGTAGCTTCTATTTTTTTGTTCCCAGAAGTCCACGTGCATGACTTAAAAAGTTCCATCAACTTTTCTTGAAATCAGGATAAGATCATAGAATCAAAATCCTTTGACATTCTAGAGCCCCAAATGTAAGTCTCATTTGAGCACATTGTTTGTAAAGTTTTAAACAATTATGGTATTGGTAGAAGTAATGATGAAACTGCATAGCCCAGAAAAGACAGTAATTTTTTTCAAATAGGTAAGAAAAATATCCTTCAGTTCGCCTAATAAAATACAACAGAAAACAAGCCATCCTCCATTTAAGATCCAAATCAGAATCATCTGTGTTATATTAGTTATGATCTGAGCTTTTAATCTGTCAGTGGTTAGTTTATCATTCTGACTAACAAGCTCTACTGGCAAACAAACTTTTTATGTAGGTGAATTCGTTATACTTGACTAAGACTCAATTAGAAATTATTTTCTACCTGGCTTTTCTCATGTTTAGTGTTTTAACCACAATGATGATACATAATGCAAGATATGGTAGATAGATACATTTCCTTTTATCACAAGAGCTCTCAAAGTACCCTAAAAAGCACATGCAGGAATCATTTAATCCTTCTTCAACTGAAACTCACCTGCTTCTGAGTTCTATGAAATGACTGTTAAATAATGGGAAGTAAGGGAAGAAAACCATTTAGATCTGAAAGTAAACACCATCTTGGTTACTTATATTTCATTTCCTCTACTGTGGGAAGGGAAAATTTTATTGTTGAAAGCAATTCCCTTCAGTGGAAGCCATCCAGAACACCTTCATTATAATATATTGACATTTTTCAATGGGTCTTGGCAAAATTCAGATTAGGTTAATCATTGTAAGAAAGTCACTGCTCTTACTTGAAAATCTCACAATCGAACCTTATATTTGTCAAAAGGGTGACATGCCCTTTATGAACACAGTGTGTTGAGCATTTTGGTTTATGTGTTTTATGAAACACAGTGCCTCCAGCATTATTGGTCCTACACTGTCAGGTGAGATGCCTGGAGACTACCATGACCATGGTACTGCCATAGAAAGAATGGCACTAATTGTCAGGCACATCTACTCCTAAAAACTCCTCAGATTTCCTCCAAAACTGCCCATAAGGACAAGAACTGAAGTCATCCCTGACCCCATCCATGGTAAGACTGTCATGGAAGTGATGCAGCTGATAGGATGCATGTACCTTCTGGTACTTACCTTTAGTTGTGTTGTCTTCTGGCTGACATCCTTCATCACCTCATCAAACATCGCACTGTGCTGTTCATTCTCTTGCATGAGCTTCTGATTTTTCATCTTAAGTTGCTCAAGTTCCTTACTAGCTTTTTCATTCAAGTTCTGTTAGATTAAAGAACAATCCTATTAATTCTTTTAAATCTCATTACAATATCTGCATATACATGAAGACAGAACCTTCCATCTTCCCTGGAGATAAAAGCTGATACAGATTGTTGTCTGCTTAAAAACCATTCTTCACTGCTGATGAAATTACTAATGTGAAATATGATATATGTTCACACTGACTAGGGGAAATTATCATTTCTAATGAATAAGACATTCAGTATCTTTTTTTTTTCTGGAAGCTTAGCAGGTCTCTATTGCAAGCAATAGATAAATATTTTACTTCTTATTAGGCATTTGGCAACCATCACGTAACACAACTTGCTACATATAATTACTGCAAAAGAGTATGAGATTCAAATTACTTCAATCATCAGAGGGTAGGGGAGCTCTGTTTTATGAGCAAGCATCCTACATTAATATGCTGATAACATTTCTCTGGCTACATGGTTTGCTGAGACCAGGACAAAAGTATTTTCCTCTTTAATTTGTCTTCAGTCAAACGTCTGGAACAGCGGTTTTGTGGTTTCTATAGAGAACATATTCTTCAATACTGGAGATACCAGTCTTTTCTTCTGCTTGATGGAATATCACTTGAAGATAGTACAGATACAAGTGAGGAAAGAACAACCATCATATTTTTCACTCCAATCATTAATGCGTGATAAACTGATGAAGCCGGTATGTATTATGCCCTTAAAAAAACAATAAAGGAGGAGAAGGAGAATCTAGTGTAAAAACAATGAATACTGTTTCTTGTATTGTAAATGTCAGGATAACACTGTATCAGTCAATCCTTTTTTGAGACTTGGACAGGGCTGGAATGAAGCTTATAGCAGCTGTATCAAACCACTATCACTGTCATGCAAGAACAGGTATTTTATTAGAAATTTCATGGGAATTAGAGCAGGCATCACAGACAACTACAATTCAGCTGACAAACAATAACTCGATGACATTGCAATAGCTGTGTCCCTTTCTTTTGCAGATCTCTATCCTGACTCTTGCATAGTTGGGTAGCCTGTAGTTTGGACAGACTTCTAGGAAAAGACAATGCAGGGCCTCCACAGACACCTTCAAGCCAGCACAGGCAAATGCAGAAGTCTGCTTAATTAGCCCAGGCACAGCACTTTATGTGAACTGCTGGTTTCCAGGACAGTTTGGACAATTGAATGCCCCTAAAATCTGTGCTTTGAATGGTTGAAAGGGACTATAAAAAGGAGGAAGAATGGAACAGAACTAGGAATTGTATATACAATGTGATTGTCATGGCAGATCATGGAGCTGCTCTCAAAAGCTGCATCAAATCAGTGATATTCAGAGAAATAATCAAGTCTTCTCTGTATCTCTTTATGTGAAGTATTTTACTAAGACTCTGTGTTGACAAAAAATTGGCACAGACCTCTTCACAATTTCAGGGACTAGAAGGGAAGAAAAAGCCATAAAAGTCATAAATTTACAAGATACACACAACTCACAAGGAAGTTTCCCTTGAGGTAGGACTGGTTTACAGGGATGAGATCTACCCTGCCATTTACTTAAATTGCTTCTCTGAGAGTTTCTCAAAGTCTGGGGGAAATGGGGAAATGGACTGAAAACCTGAAAATTCACACACTTGCAGAACACTATGTCAGGACATTTCCAGATAAAGTTTTTAGAAACAGAATGAGGAAAATCAATCAAAACGGTTTATGAAGACAGTTCTCTGCCCTTTCACAAAACTCTTCCGCAGGCTTGAAAGGTAGATAAAAAATATTGAGAAAAAGAAAAAAGAAGGGGATGGAGGTAAAATTTTTTACCAATGCCACTAGAGACAATCAATGGCAAAACTGGCAATATAGTCAGAAGTCCAGCCTGGCAGTCTTCTGTTACTATCATTAGATCATTCATGCTCTTCACGTCTCATTTCCTGTGATTTTTTTTCAAGATGATCTCTAACAATACCATTGCAATCCACTACTGATTTCTGTGAGGAAATCTATCTGAAATAAGCTTTACATACTTATTTATTAATAAATTAGTACTTATATAAAAACAAATATTTATTAAAATTTAATAACTTAAAATAATCTCCCTCCCTCTCCCTTCAGGAAAATCCATTTTCTACTTAATTAAACATCTGACTCTATTCTTAGGTCTGATGAATACAGTGTGCCATGTACCCTACCTTCTGCTCTCTAAGATGAACCTCCATTTTCAGTTGTTCCTCTTTGTTTCTCTCTATTTGCTGCTGTAAATTCTGGATCTCATCCTGCTTTTTATCCATTTCAGCTAGAAGATTTGTCAGCTCAATCTCCATTTTTTCTTTCTTTCGAGCCTCTCGTAGTTCCTCATTCTGACGCAGCTGGATGTCTTGCTGAAGCTATATAATAATAGAGAAAACCATTTTAAGTTCTTCTGCCTGTGACTCAGGAAAACAAGTCCTCTCACCACTCTTACTATGCTTGATTTTGGAAACAACAGCTTCTGTATTACTGTACCCACTACTACACGGAATATGCCGGATCTCCTCAGAAATAATTATGTTCTCTAATGGTTGAACAAAAAAATCCTGCATGAGGGAACCTGTTTATTGATGACAAGAATTTGTTAAGCACCAGTCAGTTCACCCACACGGCAGGGTCTGATACAGTTCAGACATAAAAGTATTCCTCTGGAGATTCAGTGGCACTAATGTCTTTTCTGTTATAGGTGCTACTTTCTGAATGCAGCATTAAAATTAATGAGGGCTTGATGTTGTATTGCAAGGATTTTTACTTTTCTATCTCACCAGCAGAAACATTTATTACACTGATATTAAAGGAAAGAGAGACATGTCAGACCAGTTTTCATTTTCACAATTGATCTCAATGTTTCTGCTCTCAAAGTTCCTCTGTGGGAACTTTAAAAGAGGAGCCTTTTTTCACATTTAATAGACTGACTTCTGCTCTCTCCCTCCCCAAAAATGTGATGGAGCAGAATCAGCAGAGAAGAGACACAGGGGGCCGATCCACATAGAAATACTCAAGTTCAGCAAGGACCAGCAATTGAAATATGTTCTTTGCTTAAGGATTCCTCCCCTCTGAGCTCACAGAGGAAAAGTTACCAGAACTGACAGGGTCTTCAACAGGATCTTCAAAAGGACATTGTCATTTAAGCAGTCTGAAGGGGAGAATAACTCCATACTGGGAGAATGAGAGGTGATTACAAATGCTGCAACAATCCTGTAAATTTAAGGGCTGATGAAGTGAGTATCAGAAGACTAAGGCTGACAAGATTCAACAGGTTGTGACAGGAGTTTCAATCCTCTCTCTTTTCTCCCATGTCCAAAATGCTGTCAAGAAAACACAGATTTTATATTCTTTTCTAATACATCCCCATTCATCCACTTTAGAAACAGAAACAAGTTCTGGGCATGAAACCTAGACTGATCATTACTTTCTTATTTGTGATTAATAAAAAACTGTAAGCCAAATGTTTTTTCTATCTCTTCTTTGTTCTTTGATTCTTTTCTGCTCCTCCTTTCTTCTGACGTCTTGCTCCAGCCCTTGCTTATATTCTGTTTAAAATTCTTTCATTCCTCATTATTATATTTTTATATTTGATGTATCAGAATTCTGTATACCATCTTCCACCCTTTTCTACTTTCTCTCCATTCAATGGCTATTTTACAGATCCTCATCCTTCTGTATCTCTAGCTGCTATACACATTTAAAGGAAGCTATACATATTGATCACTAAAGAACAACTGTCTACTCAGATGGTCAGAAAAACAGAAAGCCTAACTTAAAGTCAAGATGGAATAAGACTGCTCTCCAGAGACACAGGCGGGGTGAAAAATTTAAGCTGAAGAACAGTAGGCCAGAATCAGTGTAAAGAAGAAAGTAGGAGCTCTCTAACCATTAGAAAAGTGAGATTCTGGAAAAGTTTCCGAAATGGAGTAGTAGAGAAAATAACCTAATATTAAGTCAGAATTTGAAACAATCTTAAAAATTATGGTATTGCATCATATGGCAACCACTGCCAACAGCAAGGGTCTGCATTCCAGTCTATGTTCCAAGAGGCATAAGGATCTACAATCCAAAAACCACTGCACATCTCCAGTAAGAAAGATGACTCTGATTCAGGCAAAGCAACCTTGGCCTCATTCAGGGTATTGGGAATCTACAGAAGCAGCTGGTACATGACAATACACTTTGTAAAGGACACAGTGTGGAAGTACAGAAAAATCATTCACAACAGACTCCTTTCAGAGCACTCCTCATCTTTGAGATGTGAAAAAACAGGGACCATACTAGTCAATGGAGATCAATTACAGGTGTGGAGAAAGGCTCAGGACAAAGCCTAAAAATCACTACCCAGTGATTGGTACAGACCTGCAGAACAGATTGCTCTGCCTCGTTTTTTGCCTTCTCTGTTTCCTGCTGCTGCTCTGTGACTTCAGCAAGACTTTGACGTAACTTCACAACTTCTGACAACAGTTCGTCTCGCTCCTTTGTTACCTCTTCTTGAAGTTCTAGCAGTTCCTCAACACTGGAAGGAAGAAAATAATAATCAAGCAGTGTCACAGGCCATTCCTGTTCTTCCTCCTATGCCAGAGCAAGACCCTTGTGAGAAACAAGAGTTTAAAAGTCCTTTGTTTCATTTTAAACTCCTCTTGTATTTAGACTCTGGTGGTCAAGTGAATTATATGCTTTATCTACTGTGATACTCATCACCATCAACCAAGTCCAATAAATCACTCTTTCTTGTTATATCGCATTCTCACGGGTATCAATAAACCTTCAGTTTCCCAAAAAGGTAGCAGGAAACAAAATTCCCTCTTGTCTGCTCACTACAAAATTACTTAGGGACCAAAAATACCAGTGCCTCTGCAGTTCACCTGACTGGACACCTAATGTCTTACAGTCTTACAGTCACATAATGTAAGAATAAAACTGACTCTCTGTTTTGACACTTTCACAATATGAAAGAAAGTCTAAGCCCTGTGGGTTCAAGCTCAACGTAAAAAGCAGCCTTATAGTTCTAAAAGACAATAGGGTTTTCAGGGCTGAAATCCTGCAAAGGAGTTACCTCATCTCTTGGACAGGGTATTTAAGCATGGAACTGAGGGCAATACAGAAAGAACTTCAAGAAGAAATTGTAAGTAGGCAGGTCTCAGCAGCCTGAGCAGAGCTGGAAACAGAAGTGAGGTGTTGGCAAAGTAATGGCTCCTGCCTCTTGCAAGAAAATGCAAACAGCAGCCACAGAAAGATGCCTTTAGGGAAAGTTACACAAGGGAAGACTTAATGACCAAGCCTTTAGGTCCAAAGAAATCTGTTAAAGAGGTTCAGAACATTTCAGGGACAAATGGTGAAGGAATGGATTTCTCACGGACCCAGGTGGTCTACTGCTGGCACGTTCCTTGGAGGGGAAGTGTTTGAGCACACTGAAGACCTTGCTCACAGACACAAGTTGTTTTTCTGCAGCCTGGATATACAGTACATGAAGAGATGAGCATGCCCCATATATATCCTATATGTATAATACAAATAAATACCTTTAACTGTGTCAAGCCATAACCAGCAGGGCCAACCATCAGTAATTTCAACAGAAAGTGCACAGGTCACAGGGTCAATACACTTAATCTCATGTTTGAGTTTACATTAATCTTACAGCAATAAGAAGAGTCTGAGGACCTGATACTACAAACAGTAGAATTTGGAGGGCTTCTGAGCAGCTGGAGGATGATTATTATTTGCACACTGTAGTGGTTAGAGGCTCCACCTCAGACTATGCCTCTCTATGCAAAAGTATTTGGTTTAAAAAAACCCAAACATCATCTTCAAAGTGTATACAAACAAGAACACAGACAGTGCTAATGCCTTATAACAAAGCTAGGAACAGAGAAGAAATCAGCTCTCCCACTTCCTTGACTTGACCTTGCTGCTGTAAAATGTGAAAATGTTGACAGTATCCTATTCTCTAAGACAAAGTATGCTGAAATGCCAGTCAGATAAAACAATGACACATACTGAGAAAGTGCATAATATTGATTTTTATTTGATCTCTCAGTTTAATCCAATGCTGAATGAACTCACTCAGAGCCTGATTCTGTACTTGCTCACTGCATAAACACATGGACAAATAAATGTGTAATCATGAGAAAAGCAAAAGGCAGAAAAGATCTCTCTCTTTTTTAGTATCTTTGTAGGGTTTAAATGGCTTCATAAGGTGCAGAATGATAGAAAATCAAATTAGGTTTTCCCTCTTCCTGAGGGAAACTTACTTGTACTCCTGTCCAGCTCTTTCCTTCATTAAATTATTTAGGCGTGCAATTTCCTTTTGCAGTGAATGAATTGTTTCCTTTGTTTTCTGTTCCTTCTCATAGGCTGTATCCACCATCTTCCAGGACTTTTCAAGCTCCTAGGAGCAAAATGGAAAACAATTACATAAATTAATTTGTGTTTAAAATTAACCACAAAGTAAAAATTAATTGCCTTGCATTTTGGTTAGCTGAGAAAATAGGTTTTTGTGTCTTTTCATACTTAGGTTCCCAATAGTTCCCTTAATTGGTTATCTTTTTTGGGGGTGAGGGCATAGCAAAGATTTTGAGCCATTCAGGCTATGTCAATTTACATCACAAAAGCTCTAATACATTTTATTTAACACACAGATCTGAGCATTATCAAATCTCACTCTACAAGGCTTTGATCATGTGAGTACCACTAATATCTAAAAATTTACTGAAAATTCAGTGCCCACAAAGGTACCACCTACTTAAATAGCTCATGTCTTTAAAAGTCTTATTAGCTGTTAGGACAATGAACATCTAATTTGATTTGGATGAGAAAAAGATGTTACTTTTCTGTCTCTTTGTTCATCTTCATCTGTGAAGACGTAGCGTATTTTGATTTTAACTACATATTTAGACAAGCCACAACTCCTATGCCAAATTTCAGCACATGGAGTTACTTGAATGACAGATTTCTGTGCCTCTCACAAGTCTACCGTTTGATATCCACAAACAGCATAGGGGAGGAGGGTTCACTTAATTTTTTAACTTCCCCTGCATTTCTCTCCCTTGAATCAGATCCTTATGAATCAAAAAACAAGGCTTACTCCTTGCCAGGTTCAAACTAAGCTCCCACCACTTCTGGAATCCTGTGCTAAAAAAAAAGCATAGATTTAGAAAGCAACTGGACTGGAAGGAAAGTTCCCGAAGACTCAGTAAATAATGAAGACACTACTTTTGTCCCTGAGCTGCAAATCACAGCACGATGTTCCTCTTTCACACTCTTTTGTCAGCTGGCTCCTAGTGGAGTTCTGGACTTGACAGATTTGTACAGATTTAGACCCCAAGTGTGGCTGTGCAGTTCTCCATTAGCTCCAGGGTCTCCCCAGGGAGAGCTAAACAGAAACAGCATTACATCAGGCCATAATATCCCTTTCAACTCCTGCTTGCATCATATGAAGTTGAGGCAGGGAAAAAATATTTTTAAAACCACCTCCACAATGAAGAAAATAAATGAATTTAATTTATATCAAATTGTTTACAGAATTATTTATTGTACTGAACATCTCTGATCCTACAAAAACGTCCATATAACATTAAACTCTAAATTATGACACCTATATTATGGTATGTTGTTAATATATTTATTAGACCATTAAAGACCAAATAAATGTAACATTTAGCTGTTTACTGCCTAAATTAAAAATTCAAGTTATCAAACCAGCAGAAGTAACAGGCTACCAGATTTTTCTGAAAAGATTATACAAAATAAAACATCTGCAGCCTCTTCAAACTGCAGAGGGAATATATTTTCATTTTATTTATTCAACTAGTTCAGCATATCCAAATTTGGGAAACCATCTGGAACTTAATGATCAGGAATGTTTGCTCTTCTTTTTTTCCCCCCCAATCTATTAATAAGAGTTAAATGGTGGGCTTTACTTGTTCAGAAATTCTGAAAGAAATTTTAGTCAATTAAATTCACTATCTACAAGCAGTATTTTCATTACTTAATAAATGACTTAGTTCAAAATTTAGTTTGAAAAATGCGCTTTTTCACTTAAGTATCAAGCATATTTAAATAGTTTTAAATACTAAAGTCAGTTTGTCTTATACATTTTGAGTTCTAATTTGCATTCAAATGCAGCAATGATCACACATAAAGGATTAAGTATAATCTAGTAAGTAATACATTTTTCATTGATTATTATCTTACATAAAAATGTTCAATTATGAAATTTAAATAAATGCATGCTACACTGAAATAATGGCATGAAGACATAGTGCATCATGTTGTATAGCAGAGAAGCATAAAATATAATTGTAAATAAATGTTTCAGATTTTTCAACCAATAAGAGGCAACCATCCTTTCCCTATAAAAACGCAAATTGAAAGTAAAATTAAAGCTGATTACTTAAATCAAAGTTTCCTGCTGGCTGATTAGACTGTGATTAAAATTGGTGAATTAAATCATTACGATGGGAGTTATGGGGGATAGAACTGGGGAATAAAATCAATATGCTCTCTGAGAGGCTCTACTGGCTTCAGTGAGTATTTTGTTCTGGTATTTGCAAAAGTGATCCCCTGAAGTCAATGAGGCCATTCAGATAAGCAGTGATTTCAGGTCTCCCTAAGGTGTGCTTTTTGAACTTCATCTTACTTTTGATGTGCAAAACCAATTCTATTGAATTTATATTGATAATACCAATATTTATCAATAAATTTAGGAAGCATAGGTGATGGCCCCATTATTAATCAAAATCTAAATACAAATTTGCTACAGACTTCAGCATCAGCAAAATTGGGTTTTGTTGTAGTTGCTTCTTCGTTGTGTCTTTTACTGTGAAAAGTGGATCAACAGATCCTTTAACTCCAAAAGTAAAGAGGAGGAAATTTGATGAAGGAAGCCTTCACTGAAAAAATATTCCCATTGTTACTCAGTGGAGAGGGGAACTGAAAGACTGCAAGTGTATCAGTAACACTGAGTAACTGCAGTACTCTGTTAGGTAACATGCTTGGCAGTCTGCTGCATAATTAAAGAATGAAGTACACTGAATATTTGCCGTTAGAATCATTCAAAAATTTTTGGAGAAGTACTGAACTCTGAAACTTGTGAGGCAGAATTCATAAAGTGTGATTGCCTTACTTTATTTTCATTAAATACCCCAAATATCAGTTTCATTGCTCAGAAATTGCCTGGAAATTGAAAAGTTGGTAATTCCAAGCAGGGCAGTACAAGCTTCTATAAATTCCCCTTCTAGCATTCTTCCAGTGCAGACTCACGGATCAGTATCCCTACCCATGAAAAACAGAATTGTAGTTCCTTCTTGATTATCTTGGCCCTTTGCTCCTTTCATAGGACTTTAAACAACAGACTGTTATGTCCATTTTATTAAAACTACAAAACAGAGCCCTGAACAACCACCAGACAATAGTTAACAGCTATTGATTATTACTGACCTGAGTCCCACCAGCCACTGATCTGTGTGGTTAACCCCTGCCCCAAACCAACCCCAGTGATTAAAACCAGGCTTTCACATGGAGAAAAATTTTGCTTCTGTAACTTTTATTCATATATGAAACAGTGATCTAGAAGAGGAAGGCTGTGCTCCTGTTACCCTAATGACCCATCAAGTCACTGAGATTTAGGGCCTTAATTTGAAGAAACTATTCCATTTTTACAGGAACAGTACCATCAGGATTATTTTATCATTTATAAATAATTAAATTGTGGGACAGATTGTTTAATTTAGCACTGAAGAATATCATCTTGGCTACTTTAGCACTTCAACTTCTCTCAACATGTATCTTGTGAAACACCTTTTTTGAATATTAGTAAGATTGCAGTGAAATTCTAGAGCTGTAATAGAAATTCCCTTCAGAAAGGAGAATAACATGGAACATGAAGGGTATACCATGAACATTTTAAATTATATCCAAATAATTTCTGAACATTTAAGAGAAAGACTAATTCTCATAACCAAACTGAAAAAGTATCAGTGCTGTATACTAGGCTCACAGCAAGCCACTAGAATTGAAATGTCACATGTGCATTCCAAATAATTTCTAACAGGATCATATTGTCAAGCAGCTTTTTCATTAGAAAATCTCTTGATGGGTCCAAGAGTAGGCAGTATGGTGAAGCCATACCCTGCCTGAGCTTCAAATTAGCTGCTGAAGTTGGAAAGGCTCTTATTTTCCCAACACTTCTGCTCCTCAGTTTTATGATGTTACTAAGACAATGTCTCAGCTTGGGAACATCTTGAAGGATCACCTCTGCTACTGCCGAGTATTGCCACGTAATAGCAGAAAGAAAATTAGAAGGATCATTGTGGTTCCTGACACTCATCTACCAGGTTTTGATTAGAAGCAGTTAACATCAACAAAATTTTCTACACCTTTCCTCCTCCTCCTTGAGGAGGCTCTGAGCAGTACCATGGGTTTGCAAGCTGCAGCCATAGGATGACAGCGCTGCTATTTCTATTTACTCTAAGTGTATTTTCTTCCTAATTCTAAGGACAAGAAACTTCATTTCAAAGAACTTCTATTTCTGTAGTGCTCATAAATCACTCTGGATTGCTACACTGAATTTATTTTACTGGAACAAAACACTTTAGTGTAAGGTACGGAGGCTTCTCAAGCAAATGCTAAATTAAATGCTGTCTAGGTATCACAGGCTAAGTTTTTAAACCATCAGAATGTGAGAAGTTCCAAATACAGACTTCTGATCATTTGGCAGCTTTAGGTTTCTGATGGTCAAAACTCACTGTAAGCCTAAAAAAACCATCATATATTTTCAGTGAGCCAAGCACTTTGATTTGACAGAGTTCAAATCAGTAATAATAAAGAACACATCCAAGTAAATTAATAAAATAACATCGAAATGCTACATAGGACTCCTTTTCAAAAACACTGTGAAACATTAATTTATATGAGTTGTCACTTCCCTGGCCTAAAATCCATATTTCAGCAAGAAGTAGATTTTTTCTGTTCTGGCAATAGTTAACATGCAAGAAGCCCTTCAAAAGTATTAATATAATATAATATAATTAATATTTATATAATATTAATATATTAATAATATTAATATATTATAATTAATATAATATAAAAAACCTGTGTATTAAGTTGAAAATTTACTATTTTATGGAGGGAAAGCTTAAATAAAATCTATTTGTGAGTATTTGAAAGCTGATGGAGTTGGTTTAGTGCAAATAAATGCAGAATTAGACTGAGACCTGTAAAAACACCAGGCTGAGAAAACAAAGCAGTTGGTAGCAAAGCAGAGGTTAAACAGCTGGAGATCCCAGCTCTATTTTTCATTATCCAGCTAGTTCTCTACATAAAACAAAAGTGTTCTTGTAGGTGCTTTTCACATTATCATGTTTTTCATTAACAATTTCAGAACATATTTCATTTTATTCAAAACTTTACCATCTTCAGTGATGATATAGTTTCCTCATCATCTTTAGAGAGCTTTGTGAGCACAGCTACTTTAGATGACTTCTCCACAAGCTCAGCACTCAGCTTCCTGCATTTGCCCATGAGATGCTTTTCATTTTCACGAGACTTCTTCATAACAGCAAGGAGCTTCTCATATTCCAAACGGAACTGTTCCAGAGCTTCATCTCTCTTAAGCAGACTGATGAATTCTTGGGAGTCTTTTTCCAGTGCTTCGAAGGCACTTTCTTCTAGATATGGTTTGTCAGACTTTTCCTGAGTGAAATAAGGTAATCAACAAATCGGAGAAATTCAACATCTCACTTATGACCCCAGAATATAAAAAAGTAATATACTGAGTGGGTAACAGCTACTAAGAAATCAGGACAAAATTTTCTGTAATAACAGTTCTCTTGCTAACACGATATGCATGTTGCAGGCTATTTTTCAAACACATCTCCCCTGATTTTACTGAAGTAACCTGTGCTTTAACAGTCAAACTTCTTGTAATTGAGTCCCACAATTGCTTTAAAGATAAGTCTACAAAACACCATCACTGTGATAGCATTTGAATAATGCATCAACCATTGAGGAATTTTAGTATTTTAGTCTCAGGTCTGTCCAGTTCTCTTCCCTCTAAAGTTTGATTAGTTTATGCTTTCCATGCAAATAGTGCCAGCAAATCACTTGTTGACAAGTGTATCTGAAAGCTTCAGTAATGACAATGCAAGCCAGTCCTTCCTCTGCAGGCAATACTACTGTTAAATCTTTCACAGAGGTCATATCTCAGAGGTGGTCTCACTTGGACAGGAAAGCAGCTCTCCTTTTAGCACAGCCATGGCGAGTCTCCCTCCCAAAAGACAGGCAATGAAATACACAGTTCCCACAACGTTAAAAATTGGCCCTTATGACTTGAAATAAAGGTCAGGCCATGCAACACATTGAGGTAGAGAGACCAGTTCCATGTGCTCCTCCTCGCCAAGACTCTGGCTTGTGGTATCTTCTTCTGTCAGAAACTTTAGTCGGAAAACCACAGGCTAGCACGGAAGGGCAGTCTGCAGTGCGAGGCTGAAATTCAGTGCCTCCTCCCCTCAAGCCTGCTCTGGGACTCACAGGTTTCTTATTTCATCCTCCTCTCCAAACCACAGAATCATAGAATCACAGAATGGTTTGGTTTGGAAGGGACCTCGAAGATCATTTCATTTCAACCCCCACGCCATGGGCAGGGACACCTTTCACTAGACCAGGTTGCTCAGAGCTCCATCCAGCCTGGAGTTGAACACTTCCAGGGATGGGGAATCCACATCTTCTCTGGGCAACCTATTCCAGTGCCTCACCACCCTCACAATAAAGAATTTTCTCTTAATATCTAATCTAATAATCTAATATCTTTCTAAACCCACTCACTTTCAGTTCGAATCCATTCCCCCTTGTCCTGTCACTCTATGCTCCTGTGTAAAGTCCCTCTCCAGCTTTCTTGTAGGCTCCCTTCAGGTACTTCAGTTTTGATCCTGTTTACGTTTGTGATCGTAAATAGAGATAAGAGTGGCAATAAGCGGGGCGGCAGGGGGCGAAATAACACCTACGATCTTAAATGTAGCAGCTGTTCCTAAGATACAAGTGCTGTTACTGCCTACATTCAAGTAGGGTAATTGCTCTTGCTTTCAACGCAGGACATAACTGAGCTCTGCTCACACGGGTAACCCCTACACATAAACATGGCTTATGGATACAGATGATGCACAGGTGATGTTGTTGGGCTTATCCTGAGGTACAGCCTTCATCCTGTCCAAACAAGGGGCGGGGAAGGGAGGGGGCAGAGGTTACAGGTTACCTCAGCCATGCTGCCGGCGGGCGGGGACAGCGAGGCTCGGGGCTGAGGGTCGGTGCTGGTGGCTGTGGCTGTGGCGGTGCCGGTGGCTGTGGCGGTGGCGATGCCGGCCCGGGGCCCGGCGGTGCCGGTGGCTGTGGCGGTGGCGGTGGCGATGCCGGCCCGGGGCCCGGCGGTGCCGGTGGCTGTGGCTGTGGCGGTGGCGATGCCGGCCCGGGGCCCGGCGGTGCCGAGGCCGCGTCTGAGCAGCGAACCTCGCGTCGTTTCGTAGCAACGGCGGCAGCTGCGGGCGGGGCCGGGCCGGCCCCCGGGGCTGCTCCCCGGCCATGGCCCCGGTCACCCCGCACCCGAAGCGTGGATTTTCCTCCCAGGGCTGGCCATCTTGCTGTTGGAGTTCAGTCGGGGTTTTTTAACCAAGGACACCGAGCACTGTTTGCCCTCCGACTCGAAAGGCTCAGAGCTGCTCCCCGAGGCAGCAGGATGGAGCAGCTCAGTCAGAGAATCACAGAATTGTTGGGGCTGGAAGGGACCTCTGGAGATCATCCCGTCCAACCTTCCTGCCATGGCAGGGTCACCTGGAGCAGGTGACACAGGAACGTGTCCAGGTGGGTTTTGAATGTCTCCAGAGAGGGAGGCTCCACACCCTGCCTGGGCAGCGTGTCCCATTGCTCTGCCACCCTCAGTGCGCAGAAGTTCTTCCTCATATTGAGGTGGAACTTCTTGTGTTTTACTTTATGGTCATTGCTCCTCGTACTGTCACTGGACACCACCAAAAAGAGTCTGTCACCATCCTCTTGGCACCTGACTTTGAGATTTATATGCACTGATGAGATCCCCTCTGTCTTCTCCACACTAAACAGACTCAGCTCCCACAGCCTTTCCTCGTATGAGAGATCTCTAGACCCCTTATCATCTTTGTGGCTTCCGCTGGACCCTTTCCAGTATCTCATTATCTTTCTTGTACTGAGTACGCTTGACACAGGGTCTTGTGGAAGGTGATAAACAGGGATTTGTGCAGTTTTGGGAGGACAAATCATAGAACCACAAAATGGTTTAAGTTGGAAGGGACCTTTAAAGTCATCTCGCTCCAACCTCCCTGCCATGGGCAGAGAATTCCACTAGACCAGGTTGCTCAGAACACATCCAGTGTGTGTCCAAAAATTATATCCATTTATTGAGGCATTCCCACGAGCTTCCTGGTCCAGTTGGAGAAATAACCACATCTGCCATCCTGCAATGGTGCTGTGACTGTCATGGTTATAAATGATACACTCGTGTCATAGAGAGAATCTCTAGATAGGGTGGAGCTCTTCAAGTGGGATCGCTTTTTAACACTCCCTTTTAAGCTGAGCCTATGTTCCCAGCTCTGCAAAAACCTTTTTGCCAGTAAGAGCAAAAACCTCAGACAGCCACAGAAAAAAAATAAAAAAAAATCAACTTAAATAAAAACAAATAAACTTAAATAAAAACAAATAAATCTCCAGTAATAGCAGGGACAAGCCAGACCTCGCAAGTTTCAGTTCATTGACAAGATTGTTATTTATTTCCCTATCTGACTTTGTTCAAGAGACACACATACTTTATAAATAATTATAAATTATATATCTCCATATTCTTATGCTGGTAAATAAGCAGAATCACTTGTTTCACCAGCTGCATAAAAGAGAGTTTTGCATCAGTGGGGTGTGTTGGTCTGCATGCAGAAAGGGTTACTAGAGAAGAAATGTTTTCTCACTGATTTATTTGAGGTCACAACCCTCATGCAGTTAATTTAATGCATGTTTCAAACTGTAGTGGCATGAAAATGATAAGCCATCACTTTCTGAATGTAAGGATTTATGAGCTACTGCAGAGATATAAATAAATAGAGTAAAATCTCATCATAAGATGACCCAGGAGAATGTAAGCCATTTGGGGCAGGGACCATGACAGTACATGTCTTGTGGAAAGCATAAAAGGAACCTTATGGGCACTGGAAGGTAAGGATAAGAAGAACTGATAAGGAAAGCCCGGCAGCAGGATTTGGAGTGTTTCCTCCCACATCTGCTGCTGTGAGGAGACGTCAGGAGGCGGCAGCACCGCACCACCGCCGTGATCGCTGAACTGCCCCGCACAGCTGCTCCCAACCCGGCCGAGAGACGCCTTACAAACCTTAATTATTACATGGAGATACAACGGTGGGGTGAACATGTGCTCATGGATGAGGTTCTGCATTTGAATACAGTTTTGCTCAGTTTACTCAGATAATATTATTAATGGGAGATTACCTCTAAGGAAAGGAAAATTTATGTACCGATTTACTAATTAAAATATTGTTTTATATATATTACAAATACGTTACATAAATATCACTTAATCTAACTGCAAGTCTTGTAATTTTCCCAGCGATGTGGAAATCCATCAGAACCTCATGGCCTCAGTGACACTGCAGACACAGTCTGTGGGCTGACATCCTGGGACATACCCTGGGAGCCAGATTGCCTTCTCAGAGTTACATCAGTTTTGCAGCATTAAAAGGAACAAACTTCTTTTTCTCCGGTGACAAGAAAACACTTGTGGTCCTCGATTACTTAATTATCTAGCTGATATTTTTACTATATTCTTTTTGAATGTCCTCTCCACCTGTTATTTTCAAACTTAATCATAGTTTTATAATGTGAACAGTTGTTCAGTTTAAATTGGATTGAGACTTTCTGCTTTGTTCATAAAGATGATGCAACAGATCTCAAATAACAGAAACCTTTGATCACGCTTGGCACTAGAGTTGAGCCACTGATCTCAAGAGAAGGAAACACTTCCATTTCCGTAAAAAGTTAAAACACATGAACATTTCAATTAACAGAAACACCCAAGTAAAGAGGTTCGTTAGTTCGGAGACAGAAGCTAAAGCTGACAAGTGGTCTGTGTATAATGTACAAATACATGCTCTACATAAAAAATTAAATAGATGACGGTTATGGAAAGTAAATAAAATTATTTCAATAATTCTGAAACTAAGATGAACTTGCTGTTCTCCATTATGGTTTGAAACTGCAGAACAGTTTTCCATCCCTGTTTTTCCTCCCAGTTCTGAAACTGGGATTACTATGGCCTGCCATGCTTATTAGAAAATTCCTCTCTTCCACCCTCCTCCAAACCAAACACAGGGATTCTCAGATCGCTGGAGGAAAGCAGTGCTCTGCAGATCACCATCACTGCCCACTGTGGGGTCTTACCACCACCAGTAGTATGGTTTATGCTACCAATCTGGCCTTCCTCCTACATATTCGGAGGAATGGTGTGGCAGAAGTGACCCCCATCCATCCTGGTTGCCCAGCAGCATTAATCCCCGGAGAGGCTATAAAGGAAAGCCTACAAGGTAACATAAACATACTTGGCCCTGCACCCTGCACAGGTTTCTTCAGTCCTCAATTTCCATTACCTTCTTACCAGTTCTTATCCATGGCTGTCTTCCCAATCATGAACATCTGGATCTATTTAAAAATTAGTTTCAAATATGTCTAGAATCATCATGTATTCATTAGCAGAAACAACTTCTACCCCATGCTTTCTAACAGCCTTTCGGTTCCAGCAGCAGAATCTCTTATTCCTGTTCCTCTCACATTTTATTCTTCATCGTTTTAATTCTCAGCCACCAAATGTTTCCATAAATGAAAAACTAGTCTGGGATTTTTCACTATTTGACACTTGACTCCTCTGGGAGGAAGAGGCTATTAGAAAAAACTCTTAATACTCAGAGAAGTCTGTAGAAATCACAGCAATAAAAGATGTTTATAAGGTCAGGTGTAGGGGGTAGATGAGGACACCATATGGTGAGCTGTGAGAAGGGGATCCTGTCTCCCTGCACATTTCCGTGCATGATAGCTAGGAAGTGTGAAATGGTGGAAGAGAGTCCCCCTACCCCTTCTTGATCTGCTCATGCTTCTGCTCTGCTGAGTCATGCTGAGCTGTGCTGCTGCAGATTCCTTTCGGTTTACACGAGGTGGGGCGTCAGCAAGGCCTGACAAGAGCAAGATTATCATCCCTGCTTTCTTTATGTTTGAGTGTTAACATAATCCCTCTGTGTGCTCCAAACTGGCAGCTGTCTCCTGTTTAAATAAACTGTTTATTTAGTGCTTGTAATGGTTTAAGGAAATATTGCTAGTTTTGTAATGAATTAGAAATACTACTGGAAAGAATAAAATAATTCCTCAGTCTTCTAACATGTCTGAAAGCAGCTGAGAAAGATATGTAGAAATTAACTCTCAGCCCAAATCTTGCTCTTGTCCTGCACCTGCTGATGGGATCTTAGAGTTCATTTTAGAAATAATATTATTATATCTAATTTCTGCTGCAGTAGCAGCCACATCACAGAGCCACACGTTAAGTCCCAGTGTGCAAAGAACCATGATACTGTTACTCCAGTGCTCACAGCTTCAGGTCCTGCCCAGCATGTGAGTAAGGTTAGCGGAGTTTGGCTCATTATCAAATAAATTACTACCTTTAGCAAGATAATGATCTCAAGCCTTCTGCAGTGCAGCAATACTCAACCAATGAATCATGTCCTGGAGTTGTCAGGATATGTGCATCGAGCTTTCCCGCCTCTTTCAGATTGCTGAACTGCATAAAAAATAAACTAATACAAATCAAATTAATTTGTCTTGGTTTGACTTTTCCATTTACATGTATTGTATTGTTATCATAACTTTATACCATCTTAGGTGGCACAGAATGAGATGGTGGATATGTAATATAATCTATTGGGATGTGAGTCTTCCTTTGAAAAATGTTCAGGTCTTTCCTCTGTATCCCAGAGAAATTTTGCAGATGCATGTAAATGATAGTCACTGTAACCCATAGTGATTTGTATTGTCCAGTGTGTATTTCTATACATATACATCAGTAATTACTACCTTGTTGGGCTTTATACAGGTGATATTTAATAGGCATTTTCCCTTGGCTTAGGTGATGAATAGCTGAGATCCTGGTGAAGAAGCTGTTCTCTCTTCCTGCTGCTGTGAAGTTCCCAGGGGAAATAAATAATGCACAAGACAGGCTGAGTCCTGCAGCATAGAAGTGGGGAGATTTCAGTATTGCTCTTGCTGGAGATGATTTCCAGAGATTAGGGCATATGACGAAGAAATGTACTAACAACACCCAGGTTGCTAATCAACCTGAATAAACTTGATTCGGACACTAAGGAAATAATACCTATACACACAAATTTAAAAACACAAACCCTTGGAGTAACATTAAAACTGTTACTTAATTCAATAACCACTTCAGGAAATACAAAGAATGGGCTGACTTAACAGTCCCAGCTATTACTCATGAACTAGCCAGCTACAAAACAAAGCTGTGCCACCACATTTGCCTGGTGCCCTCTTGATATTGCAAAGTCTTAGTGCAGCATAACACACAGATTGTCTCCTACCACCGCATATGTCCACCATGCGAGCTTAAAAAAAAAATCAAAGCAGCAGTGGTGAAGAACGTGCAACATGCCAGACCAGTGGTAATATAAGCCAGTTGTTGCAATGCTGTGGAAACAGGAAGGGTGCCATAAAGGGATCTATAATTTCCCTAAATCAGACAGATGTCACTATGCTGTTGCTCAGACTTGGTGCCCTTAATCTTCCTTATGAAAGGGATACTTGTTGAGCAAACTTATTTATGTGAGAAATGTAAGAAGATGGCCTTTAGAATGAGGGCAGTGTTGGAAAACACTTTTGAAAAACCTTTACCGTGGCCTTTATCATTAGCTAATACTGCTGTGCCGCAGCTCCCCCACCTCTACAAGGCCCAAGCCTGTCCGACTTCAAAAAGCATTTGGTCAACACTCTCAGGCACATGGTGTGATTCCTGGGGTTGTCGTGTACAGGGCCAGGAGTTGAACTCAATGATCCCCATGGGTCCCTTCCAACTCAGGATATGCTATGATTCTAAGGAAACGAGCATGAGTTCTGTGCCTCGGAAGGATGTTAGGCAGCTCCACAAGTTTCTACTTGTGCCACCTTCGAGCAGGAAAATAGTTCGGCTATTTTAGTTCGTATCTGCTCCTCTGCTTTGATAAGGGCTGTACGCGAGGTTACGTGTTTCAGCTGCTTTCCTGACTCTCAGGCACGACCACCAGGAGGTCAGAATACATCCGAGAAGCAAGATGAGCGCATTTCCTCTCCGTCCTCCGTGCCCTCGGTACGAAACCATCTGGGAAGCTGATGGGGGGAGCCGAGGGGTAGCTCAGACTGCTCGCTGCCTCCCGCCGGAGGATGGCTGGGCTCCTAGGGCTGGCGGGGGTGGTTTGAAGGAGGAGAGAGACAACAAACCAAAGAGCGGAGGGCGCCCGCTCGGGCCGGGCTGGGCTGGGCGGGCTCCTGCCCCTCGCCGAGCGGAGCCGCCGCCGCCCCGACAGCGCCGGTGTGCGGGGACCGCCCCGGGAGCGGCGGCCGAGCCCGCCCGGCCCGGTGAGTGTCGTGCGGGGACCCGGGGGTCCGGGGGGTGCAGCCCGGGGGGACGAGGGGTGCCAGGGGGTGGGGAAGGGCCGTGCCGGGCTGCCCGCAGCGGGTCGCGCTGCTGTGACTGCCCCCCGGCTTCTCCTTGCGGAGTAACTTTTGCCTTTAGCTCCTTTTGCGCGCCTAAGCGGCTCCTCTCGGTGGGTACCGGGACACCGGCAGGATCGGGCCCCTGAGGCAGCTTGCTGCGCCCACCAAAGTTTCTGCAGAGCTTTCGGCATCTCTGTCCCTGCAGCCCAGGCGGGAGCCGAGCGCGAGGGGCAAGAGGTGCCCGCTCCCAGGGCCCCGGGAGCGGCGGGAGAGCGGCCAAAGCCCCTGGGGAGGAGCGCGGGGGGACCCTCTGCGGGACCGAGCCCGAGGGACCCCTCGGCCACCTCTCTTCGCTGGGGACACAGCCCGTGGGGTCCTCGGGCCAGCGCTGACCTCGGGCATGTGCAGTCCAATGCAAACGCATCGCTGACCTTTGCTGCGTG
Organism: Lepidothrix coronata; assembly: GCF_001604755.1. Classification (NCBI taxonomy): domain Eukaryota; kingdom Metazoa; phylum Chordata; class Aves; order Passeriformes; family Pipridae; genus Lepidothrix; species Lepidothrix coronata. The sequence goes on from NW_016690188.1 coordinate 4,347,789, forward strand.
TTCAGTGTTACACGGCATGGGCTTAAAACTTCCTTGTCTTTCTTCTGAGTTACACTACGTCTCACTAATGAGCACAGAGAGAAGGATTGATGTTTTCAGTAAGCCGAAGGAGGGATATTTTCAGTAGAACTGCTCTTCTTTTGTGTGGGCATGTTTTTGAAAGTGGCCAGCATGTGTTTGTAGCTCAAACCAGAGTGAGCCAGGACTGGGATACTAGAAGTCATGGGCTGTAAAACTGACATGCAGAAACAGAGCCTTAATGGCCCTTGCGTCTCCAACTTGGCAATCTGCCACTGAAGCAGTTCTCTTGGGAAATGCCATACTGAAATCCTTCAGGAAAACAGGACACGTTGCTATTGGTATCTGTTATGTGGTCAGGCAAGATGAGCAGCAACAGTCTCTCTAGGCGAACATTACTATTAACATGTTTTTAATGAGTACTGTAAGCCTAACCCATACTCAGCACATCTCCTTCAGGCACCAGTGTTTGCCGTGAGCTGCCAGGCAAGGACATGAGCTGCCATGAAAGCAGCAGTTGGACAGGAGAGCTGCTGTAGTGTAGGATGCCTTGGTTTGCAAGGTTTTTTAGTTCGGTTTGGTGATGATGATTATTCTCCTTTGCAGCTCTGACTAAAGTGATTCTGTCTACCTTCATAGGTATCTGCTTTTAAGAACCGTTTCTTCTTAATATATGTGAAAGGTGCTCTCTCAGTCCTTAAGGAAAAGCAGAGTATAGAAATTAGGAATGGAAACTTCAAGCCTTTTCTTCTCTTCCACAATAGATGCTTCGTGCTGCTCCCACGTGGGAAATGCACACACGTGCGTTAAGTGTGATTGCCACAGATGTGGAGAGAGGTGAATTGATGTGCCAAAGGCCAGAGAGCCAGTGTTAGTACTGGGATCAGCCCGAGGATTTCTTGGCTCTCAGCTGGTAGATGACATTCTTTGTTTGCATGACTTGGGTGTACAGGACTCAGTGGTCTGTGTTTACACCAGTGGCATCTGCAAGGAAGAAGAGACCTGTGCACACCAAAGGCGTTGTACCTGTTTATCAAGAGCTCGGGCGGTGGCCCCTCCCCACCTAACTGTCTTCCTCTTTTTGTTGCTTGAAGCATTACAATCTACTAAGAACAACCTTTCTTTTTTTTCACACTACCCTCTCTGTCTCAAGTCAGACTAGATAGCCCTGGTCAGGGGTTGGGGAACTTCATTTTTCTGAGTAATTGTTTCAGGCCATCTGATGACTAGGGCCACCAAAAGCTGCATGTCTGCTCCCCTTTTGGTTTTTTATTGGTTCTATGCATGGCATTAAGGGCTTTTGTGTGTTTCTGCACGGTGTCTCAGAAGGATGCCAGTGCTTGTGATTCTTTTTACATGGCAATGAGTAACAGGAGAAGGGAATCTGATGTGCAGAAAACTAACACTGGTGTTCCACAAGCTGATCTAACTGATTTCTGCTTTTTTGTTTAAGAAAAGCTGTATGTTTTTCAAAGGGACGATTTTAGGCTGCCATTTGCAACTATCTACCTGCTGACTGTTGTTCTCTTGTTTCAGTGTCTTGGAACTTGCTTGCAAAGTAATTAACACACCATGATATCAGGAAACACAGTTAATGGGTTGTATTGTGGTGTACTTTCTTTTTTTTTTTTTTTCTGGCTCATAGCTTAAATTAGTTCCCTGAGTGCAATAGGTACACAGCAAACGGGGTGGTTTATTTTTCTCAGTTGCATTGTTTTCTTCTGACACATCTGCATCCCCTCTAAAACAAATATCCTGGCAAAATTTAAGCTAAATTTAGCCTCTGTTGACAAGATGAACATTAAGAAGCAGTATATGAACCCCGTGAAGAGTCTGCGTGAGTCTCCCAGCTGTCCTGTCCAGCACACTCTGCTCTGCAGAATTGCAATTGCAATCCATAGCAATGGTGTGATGGAAAAGGAAGCTGAAAAAAGCTTCTGGGTTGTCCATTTAGGTCCCCTTTAAAATGGACTGTTGGGTGGGCCAGCTCTTTCTCTCCCAAGTGTTATTACAATCCATTTATACTGGGGAAAAAGCAGGTTTGCTGCCAGGCAGCATACTTTCCATCAGCACATGTAATTGCTGGGTGGTGGAGAGAGGTAGAGACTCTGGTTTTCAGGCTGGAGGGAGCGTGACCAGAGTGTGCAGTGGGCAGCATTGTCGTGTGCCCAACCATGAATTCCAGGTTTTGCAGGGATGTGAGCTCAGCTGTGTAAGCAAAACCTCCTGCCTGTTCACTCCTCAGCGTGGGCAATAGGCAGGGAGGCAGGTAGCCAAGCTTTAAGCAGCCTCAGGAACGGAGAGCTGGCCTGGGGTGCAGCTGCAGCAGGACTCTTTTTTTAGCTTGTTTGTACTTACACACACGTGTGGGCCATAAGAAGTTGGCTGAGCCAACCTTGACCAGCAGTTCAGCAAAACAAACAGGTTTTACTGCCATGACCTGAAGGCCAGAGTAGCTGCTGAGCTTCACTAGAGCAGGGGCGGCTTTGATTTCTGTCATGGAGAGGAGGCTCTCATATAGGGCTGACTCAAAACAAACACTGTGCTGTGTTGGTCCAGCTTCCTCATGGAAGCAGTGTTAAGGCACATGCAAGACAAGGAGGTGATCCAAGACAACATGGCTTCACTAGGGGCAAATCATACCTGACAAGTCTGGTGGCCTTTTGTGATGGAGTGGCTGCAACATTTGGCAAGGGAAGACTGACCAGTCATCTACCTAAAATTGTGTAAGACCTTTGGCATGGTTCCACATGATATCCTGATCTCCAGATTGGAGAGATGTGGATTGGAAAGGTTGACTGTTTGGTGGATAAGGATTTAGCTGGGTAGATGCAACCAGAGGGTGGTTGTCAATGGCTCTCTGTCCAGGTGGAGGCTGGTGATGTCCTTCAGGGCTCTGTCTTGGGACTGGTGCTCTTTTATGTCTTTATCAGTGACACAGTGAGATCAAATGCACCCTCAGCAAGTTTGCAGATGACACAAAGCTGAGCAGTGCAGTTGACACAACAGAGAGAAGGGATGTCATCCAGAGGGACCTGGACAAGTCTGGGAGGGGGGCCCACAATAATTTCATGCAACTGCACTTCTGCCAAGTGCAAGGTGCTGTACCTAGGTCAGGGCAATCCCAGATATGAGGACAGACTGGGAGAAGAATTCATTGAGAGCAACCCTGCAGAGAAGGACTTGGGGGTTCTCATGAATGAAAGGCTGTACATGACTCAGCAATGCGCACTTGAAGCCCAGAAAGCCAAATGTGTCCTGATCTGCATCCAGAGCAGCATGGCCAGCAGGTTGAGGGAGGGCTTGTTCCCCTCTACTCTGCTCTCATGAGACTCCACCTGCCACATCCAGTTCTGGGGTCCTCAGTACAGGAAGGTACATCAAAGTGTTGGAACAGGTCCAAAGGAGGTCACAAAGATGATCACGGGGCTGGAGCACCTCTCCAATGAAGTCAGACTGAGAGAGTTGAGGCTGTTCAGCCTGGAGGTTCCGGAGAGACTTCATTGCAGTGTTCTAGTACTTAAAAGGGGCTTACAAAAAGGTAGAGCAACTTTTCACATGGACAGAAAGTCATAGGACAAGGGGGAACAGTTTTAAACTAAAAGAGGAGAGACTTAGATTAGATGTTAGGAAATTTTTTGCTTAGAAGATGGTGAGGCACTGGAACAGGTTGCCCAACAAAACTGTGATTGCCCCACCCCTGAAAGTGTTCAAGGCCAGGCTGGATGGAACTTTGAGCTACATGGTCCAGTGGGTGGCATCCCTGCTTATGGCAGGAGAGTTGGAACTTGACACTCTCTAAGGTCCCTTCCAGCTGAAACCATTCTGTGACTCTGTGACTGCCTCAAAGAGAGTGAGAGAAGGTTTGTGCTGGTATGTGAGGGTGCACAACAGGCACACCCACTGCTGAGAAGGACCTGCTTGTAAGTGGCCTTAGATCACCTCCTAAGGTTCAGTCAAGGTCTCTCCAACATCTATACACGTATAGTTGAGGGAGTCTCTGACTTAAACTCTCTCTTTTGAGATTTAAAAATTATTTTAACAAGTGAGGTTGTGCAATTCCCATAGTAGCAGTACCCACACAGCACTTCATAGTTTCTTTCCTCCAAGCAGAAGCACCTGCTGCACCTTACTGACCCTGAGCCACCATGAGACCAGGCGTTGCTGGCCCTGAGGGCTTACAAACATCCACTAGGATATTGTGAAGGTACAGTGCAAATCCAGACCTTTGGGGTTTGGGGTGTCTTGCTCCTGTGTTTGGCAGCCTGTGCTGCTGCTGGCAGTCATGGCACTGGTTGAGCAGAGGCACCTGCAGCCCTGCAAGCTGGGAGGGCAGGGTAGGGCAGAACAGAGCCCATTTGCTCAATCTGGCGTCTAAGAAGACAGAGAGAAGTGAAACTGTACACACGGTCTGGTCAAAGCAGGTACGTGGGAGGAGGGAGGCTAAGTGAAGGGGCTCCAAAGAACAAGGTTGCATCAACCTAATATTGAGCCCTTAAAGTACCCAGCTCCAAAGCCCAGCTCAGCCCACACTGATCATGATTTCATCAGGCTTTGGATGACAGTTGGAAGGTTTGAAGTGGTGGTAGCAGCTGGAAATGAGGGTGGTGGATACCTGCTCCCCAGCCCATTGTGCACCTGGGTAATATCTCCTTTATCTACCTGCAACCAACTTGTCAGGTCCTCTCTTCCCTTTGGTTGGGGGACTTTGTTTTTTTCCTGTTGCATGTAAAATTTCTTCACTTCTCTCTCCTAAAATATGGTAGTTTGTCTTTTGTGGTTCAGTGTTTCACATCTTCCTGTCTGCTCTTAGACATTTCCTGTCTCTTCTGTATTTTCTGTTTCTCCCATTAGCTCTCTAAACCCAGCTCCCCGAGCAAGTATTTCTACCTTACAAGCTGCTTACAGCAGACAGATGCCTTTTCTAGACAAACCAATCCCAGACAAAACTGTCCCAGCCCTTGCACTTATGCAGCTGCTAATTTGACCCTAATCCATTTTAAAAGGAGAGGGTTGGTGGGTGATGATGGAGTCAGAGGAGGGAGGTCCTTACTTACCAACATGTCTGCAAGGCTGACAGACCCACAGTGTGATCTGCACACTTTCCCTTGGGAGAAACAGCATTTTAACTCTCCCCTGATCACTTCAAACTGATTATTTCTGGTCTCTTGAGCTTTTATGATAATTTTATTAGGTAAGGGGGTGAGTTAATCTCTTTTTTTAATCAATTCCTAGTTTAGATAACTGCATTATATACCCAACTGCTGCCTGAACTTCCTCATTCATTCACTTTGTGTTTTGCAGACTTCCTGGCTGTGCTTCATCAGTGGGTGACTGAATATAGTCTTCTCTGCATCACGGCAGTAGTAGTAATGTGAAGCCTAATGAGCACCTGCAAAGCCGTGTAGCAGGTAAGTGCTCCAGGGGTCATTCTTCCTTCCAGATTTGATGTGATTTAAAAAAGCATCTTGATGGGCTCTCACTAGGAGATCTTGAGCCTTGCAGCAGAAATGCTGAAAGGAGATTGGTGTGGCTCATATTTTAGTAAATGTTCCCAACAGCGAGGTTCAGACAGCTTCTTGCAAAGTAAAAGTAGCAGTGTTATGAAAGTTTAATTTGGAAATGGCTTCAGTGTAGAAGATCAGTGTTAAAAGCCTCTCTTTTGGACTTTCAGTATAAAATTGTTTTTATCTCACTGCTTGTTACGGTTGGGATCTAGTCAGAGAGTGATGGCAAAAGGGAACCAACAGGTCCAAAACTTTGCCGACATCACTTACTGCTGCGTTTTCTGTTGTGCAGGGGAACTTGCCAGAGGTACCTCACCCAGACTGGGCAAGTACTAGATCCCCACTCTTCCAGGTGTTAGAGAGAGAGCAAAGGCATGGAAGTGTGTGGACTGCCTCCTGGTGATCGTGGGTGACAGCAGAGGCAGCCAGATTGAAGGGAAATAAGCCACAAGCCAGCAATGTGTAGAGTTTTCCTGTTTGTATCAAAACGCCTGAAAACATGCTGAAAGGAGAACTGCTGGGTGAAACCAAGATGTCTGGTACTGCTGCTCTGCGAGTGTGTGACAGGAGGCTCTGCAGGTACCAGTGGTGGGAAGGAAAGAACTGGAGCTGATGACAGAGGGAGCCGCCAGAGCAGCGGTCCTGGCTGCCACAATGTCCTGCTTTGGCTCCAAGTACCTGTTAGTTCATGTTCTCCATGTGATTTTTTTCTTTTATTTATTCTGGATCGGTGTTGGGTGGTGTCTGTCCCTTTTTTCCCATCGCAGAGTTCAAACGGCTGCTCTGCTCTAGCAAAGCTCAACTCACAGCGTTCCCTGGCATGCTCCTCCAGCCCTGATCAAAGCTGTGAGAGCTGGCCCATTGCCATTCTCCTGTGTGTAAATGAAGCTCTTTCTCTTTCTCCTTTCCCTTCACCATCTTTCATTATTATCCCTCTTCCAGAGGCAGGTTTTTCTGGCTGATCTAGCACATTATTTGTATCAACGATATTTGCCTCAAGGCAGAGATGCTTTTTCAGCATTTTTAGGGAAAGTATCTGATCCATCCCACTGCCATGCTTAGAAAAACCAGGCATGGTGTTGGCAGGGATGAGGACCATTGCAGCCAACTGTTGCAGAATTTAAGCCCTGTTAGGTACAGCCTCTGACTCATATGGTTATTCTGGTTGCCTGGCAAAGGAAAACTGTTACTGTTCCTTCACTTTCAAAACCAGGGGGAAGAGCACGTAGAGAAGGTTCTTGTGTCTGATCAGTTGTAAGGTGTCAGCTGAGCCACCTGTCTAACCAACTCATCTTTCTCTGGATTGCCTCAAGGGATGGTGGGCACCGTCAGTTGAAAATATAGAGTTTGTGGCCAAACCCAAATGAAAACAATGTAAATTGGCTTCAGAGCGCCTTGCTTTCAGTTCTTCCAAATTGCAGAGGATTTGGTGACGTATGATGAGCACCTGATGAGGAGTGGGAGCAAATGGTTCCCACGATGTCTGCAGGGAGGTGAGTAGTTCCCTAAGACAAGATACCGCCTGCCTGTGCCAGAATCCCAGCAGGGGTCCAAAACAGCTTGTTTTGGAGAAAGCACATGCAGTGATAAGGAGACTTTCCTACAGGTAGGGGCAGTTAAGCAGTAGTCTAAACTGCCTTGGGAGGCAGATTCACTGGAAGTTTTTCAGAACAAAGTAGATAGAGACTTGCCAGAAACCATCCAGGCACAGTGTAGGCCATGCATAGGCAGAGGGAAGAAACTGTATTGCTTTTCCAGACCTCTTTTTTCCCTATTTTTTAAGTTCTTTTTCTGTTAACACATACCAGAGGTGGAGCTAAGGAGATGTTCTCAAGCTTAAAAAGTGGTGCTTGATATACGCACTGTAGTGCTTCCAGAGGGGCTTGGTCTTGTGTATCTTTGTCCAGAATGCTTAGATCATACTCTATTTCCTCCTGGATGTTCAGGTACCTTACTGCCACTGATTTCAGAGAAGAGTTTGATTCTTAAAGGCCTCTGGGGATTTAGCATCCAAATACTTTGGGACTGTTGGAAATGTGAGGGAAAATACTTGAATTTCAGCAGCACAGACATTTCTGCACTGCAGATTGCAAATCATTCATGGTAAGTGAAGATGACCCTTATCTTTTTCTTCCAGTCAAGTGGGGGCAAGGATGACAGGGATGTCTTCATCTTTATTTTGGGTAGCTAAAATCCACCAGCTGAGCCTCCCCTGCTGTGACACACAGTGACATAAATTATCGGCACAGTAGGTGACATAAGGACATAGAGCTGTACTGCAGTCCTACCTAGTGAGCTGACTATGCTCAGTCTAAGTATCATGGCCACTCTCTTCTGCTGTCAAAGTCAAAAGATGGTCTAAAGGTGCTTGGATGATGTGTGTCCCACCTCCCTGTTGACCCATAGCTGCATCGTGCTCTTGGAATAGGTGCAGGGTTATGATCTCATGCTCTGAAGGAGTTACAGGAAGAAATGTCAATTGAGAGGAACATGTTTGTGTAGTAAGTCATCCACAACACGTGCTCTCAGCTCAGCCTTGTATTTGCTGCTAGTCCTGGATACTTTCAGTCTCCCATGTGAAGCTGGAAGCTGTCTTTACTCCTTGCTAAGCTCCCTGCCTGCTGCAGCAGAGGGGGTTTTTGTGCCTATGAGCAGGGGCCCCACAGCTATGACTCACAGTTCCCATTACGTGGTAACTTAGCCTTTAAGTGTGCAGAGAGGCTGTTCCTTGGCTTTCAAACAAAGCCTTCCTTTGTTGTGCTTATGTTATAAAGGAAGCAAGCTATGTGTTCACCCCACATCCCAAATGAAAACCACGTGGCTTCACAGCCTTAATATGAGTGTTCGATAATTCTGTTACAGCAGTGCAAGTTGCATTGCTCTTACCCTGTTGAGCGTTTTCAGAGTTTTTCTTCCCAGAATTCAGTTTACAAATTCTTCAAGGAAAGAAAGAGCTTAGAGATGTTTCCTTTTGTTGGTAAGAAAAGGGGACTGAGCAAAGAGCACATGAAAATTATTAAATATGGGTACATGTGGCAATAGGCTGGTCTCTGAGTCATTCCCTTGGGTGAAAATGGCTCTGAGTTGGTGGCCACGGGTGTTGAAAAGATGAGCTTCATGTAAATATTGCACGGAAGTGAGGCAGTTTGTTTTCTTGTATGACTTTGCTTTCTTCTTCTGCTTTTTATTTATTCAAACTCATTTTGAAAAGCAGGGTTAGCCAGCAGTACTCTGCAGCCAACATATTTGTGTGTGTGCGTCTGTCTTGGCAGTTTTTAAGTTTATGACTAGTGAGCCAGGACTGGGATTACTGCTTCCCAAAGCATTTGTCTTGTTTCTCCTGATCTTTTCTAGAGTCACCAGGTAATAAAATTCTTCCTGCAGAGGCTGCCTGCAATGCAAAGTGCCTCCGCTTAGATCAGGGAGTCATCCTAGTGGGAGTCAAAGAAATGGGGCAATGCAGTAAAAGTGCTGTTTCTTGTTCTCTCTTCCTTCCACACCCTCTACCCATCCCTGCAGGGGCTTTCACAGTCTGTTGGGATGGGGGTTTTTTATTATTATTTTTATTTTATTTAAGGAACTATATTGTGTTTTACCAAAAAAACTGGGATTTTAGGCAATGGAATAAAGCATTGCTTTTCATTTCTGTGGTGACATCTTGGCTACAATAGCCAGCTTTTAAATACAGTTCCTCTCCAGTTGTTTGAATACAAACAGCAGTAACTGATTAGCAAAACAATAGTGCAGTATCACACAAATCTTCAATCCCAGTCAGTGTTTTTGAGTCCTGTTTAAGCAGGTCCTTGGGCCTGCAGGTCTCCTGACTGTCACCAAGTCAAAACTGTGATGGAGTAGAAGATCTCAGATCAGCCAAATTCCCAGCCTGCAATGACAATTTCTTTTTGCCGTGTTTCTGTTCAGCATCTCAGTGTGGAATTGTCTGGCAACTACTGTGCTTTCTACTGTCTGTAATATATAAGTGTTCCTTGTTCCATGACTGAAATGGAACTTCGTAGTTTCACATGTAAAATGTAATCATTCTGCAAGTCATGTCTGAGCCATGCCAATATCCACATGTGCTTTTCCTAGATGTGCTGGAGTGGCGTATCCCTTCTGGGAAATCAACTTTCTGATGTTTTAACCAACTATTATAATACCAAAGTGTTTGTCTCAGTGGATGTGCAATGTACAGTTAAGCTGGATGTGTAAGGATGCAGAGCATGTGCTTACCTTAGAGATAGGAGAGCCAGAGTAGCCACTGCCTGATTTGGCAACACTGATGTGGGTTCTTTCCGCCTTGGTGAGAATTAAGTGGGGGGAAGGAGGGCAGATTTGAAGAAATATCTTGGCAATTGAACCCTTTTGCGTTCTCATCACCTTTCCCTGCGGTGACTGTCAGACCGGCTCAGTGAGCCATGGCTGCCTGCACGTGCAAGGAGATGTTGTGTGGCTGAGGGGGTGACAGCCAGAGTGGGTCCCACCGTGAGCACCAGGTGGAGGCCAGAGAGCATCTGTGCAGTGACATTGCTCCATACCTCGTGGTTGACACTATCAGGCTTTTGGTAAAGCACTAGGGGTGTTGTGTCCATCTGTGCTGATGAAAGACTGTGCAAGGGAATGACCAACTATTGCCTGGGCTCCCATCAGGTTATGTTTGAGGGGGAGGTAAAGGTGGTAAGTTAACTTTTTTTTCTTTGTGTGTGTCTTTTCTCCTCCTAAAAAAAAAACCTAAAAAAATCAAACCCAAAACCAGCAAAACCCACAAAAGTTCTGTCTGCTCCAGTTGTTTTCCTCACAGTTAACAAACAAAATTTATTTGGCTTAAAAAGCCAAGCTGTTCCTGGCCATGATCCTACTACAACAGCTCAGTACGTGGGTGGGAGCCATATACACACTTCCTACCTTTCCTCTCCTGCCTCCCCTGCTGCCAACACTATGTTCCAATTTGTGAAATCCCTTCTTAGTCCTACGAGGGGGAACCCAAGGCACTACACAGACTGCCCATGTGCTTCTTGGTGACAAAAGCTGAGCTGGCTTGCACAGTCAAAAAGCAAAAAAATACATGCAGGCAATGGTCAGGATGCTGAGTAACACACTCCTCATGCTGTTAGCTTTGTCTCCTGGTCTCCACGGGCACCTCCTCTTGGGTCCACCTTTGCAGTGAGTAAACAGTGAGTGATCTGGGGGCATGACCTGGCTCTGTGTTTGTTTATTAGTTGTTACAGCTACCTTTAATGGTGGCTGCTGGCTTTGGGGGCTGGAAGAGGGAGCCAGAATCATGTTTGCTTTACTGGCATGATATCTCTATGCACTGAGAAATAATGACTTAGAAATGGCCACATAAATCTCCACTTGCTGATGAAACTGAAAATCTAACATGTGCCACATCTGTGGGTTTTGGAAAAGAGACCTAGAAGGCAAATAGCTCCCCCTGAACCAGAAAGAAAACTTTGTACTGTATAGGCTTTGGAGTAAGGGAGACCATGGGATTTTATGGCAATATCTTATAAATGCATCTGTGTGCAGCGAAAGCTGATGCAGGAGGAGAGGACCTCTGAACATCCTGAGGGGTACTGCAAGAAGAAAAGAAACAATCTGTGCTACTTTTACCCACAGTGGTCACTGGAATGTTAGAGCTTCAAACTGCAGCAAGGGAGAATTAATGAGGCCTGAGAAATAGCTTCTTGATGGTAAAGGTAATGAATAACTGAAAGACAGGAGAAAGAATCCCTGTCTTTCCTAAGGCAAGTCAAGCACTGCTCTGCCTGAAGAGATGCTGACAAAATCACTCCTCGTTTGGACCTGGGGCTGCATGGCAGTGTCTGCTTCCAGAGCACTGTCAGTGCCACTGGCTGCTTATCTATTCCCTGAATCCGCCTGTCCATGGGAAGGAAGGGCTATCTAGTCCTGCACACAGGATGAGCATCAGCATTTCCTTGGAAATACCTGATCTGGTGACCCCCAGGAGGAAAATATTGCTTCCGACAGTCCACAGCAGACCTGTTGGGCAGGATGTCCGACTCTGGCTGTGCGACTGACCCTGTTGGCATTGCAGCAGGCCTGGGACAGGATGTCCACGGGTGTCACAAAAGGCTAACGTGTTCTCAATCAAACAGCAAAACAATAGGTATCAGGCAAGTGGCCTTGTCCAACTGCTGTGCTGTGGCCAGCAGCTAATCTGGGGTGGGACTTCCAGGCATGGTTTGGAAGGCAGTTGCTTGGCCATACCTGACTTTTGTAGTCCTGGGCAGGCCAGCTGGCTTGTTCTGGTTTCAGATGTGGTTGTGTTACCAGTCTCAACACCCAGGCCTCTGCACTTCATGTATTGGTGTATTTGGTCCTTCTCCACTTGCGGCTTTGGTAGAGAGCCAAAGACAGAGCCCAATCCCACCTGTCTGTGCTGAACCAGCTGCAATTGTGCTGGCAACTGGAATTCGGTACTTTGTCTGTAGTACTAATTTAATGCTCAAAAAACAAATCAGAATATGAGTTATTGCTGCTGTGGCTGGCACTGCTCTGTCCCATCCGGCAGCTCATCACACCAATATCCTGCACACAGCTTAATTCATAGCAAGGGAAAGAACAGCACAAGTTGGTGCTGCTCAGGCTCCGTACTGGATTCTTTACCCCCTGATTGTCTTGACTGGGCTGTGTGTGCTGCAGCTGACTGTGTGCTCAAGAGATGGGAGAGCAGGAGCCTCTCCTGGCTGCCCCGTGCTGTATGATCTCTGGGTGGGCTGTGCTGGGTGCTGTCACAGCTGAGGGCAGAGTGGGAAGTGTGTGGGGGGGTGTCTTTATGGCTCTGTATAGGTCTGGGACACATCCTCACTGCAGCAGTGGGGTCTTTGTCCTGGAGGATAGAAGCCAGCTGAGGAACCTCATCTAAGTGCCTGGGCTCTTGCTGCCTATGCCAGGTGAAAGCTGGGCAGGGTGACATGTGCTGATGTGTACGCTGTGGTGTGGGAGGGATAGACTGCTGCAATAGACCCTTAGTCATCCTGGGGTGTGTTTCAGTATGTGGAAGTGTTCATCTTGGCTCTCAGGGCCCTCCAGCTGCCCGAGGGTCCAGAGCCTCCCCAGATAATACTTCTTCAGTAAATATGGTCTGAGAGCAAGACAGGTTTCAGTGAAGTCCTGCCAAAATCAGTTCCTCGAATCCTGTGAAACCTCAGGTCAAACCGGGAGAGCAGAGCGTTGACCTGAAAGTGATGAGGGCAGGAACCTCAGGGGACGGGAAGGAGACCAAAGCTTAGATTACTTTAGTCTCTCCTGAATTTGGAGGAGAGCCTTCAACAGAAGTTTCTGGTATCCCAAGTAAGTGATCAGACTACAAGAGCATAGACATGAGCTCTCTTTTTAAAATATGTGCATATAAATTAAAACATGAAAATTTTCTCATTCTTTTCAGTGCAAAAGAGGCAAAATTTGAACAACAAATTTCCAACAACTAATGGGAAGGACCAGTCTGGTATCTTTACAAGGGTATTGCTTTCTCTAGTGGTACCTTTGTCTTTTTCTTTGAACAGCCAACAAGCACATATCTATTCCTGAGGCTTTACATGCAGCAGCTGGAAAGAGAACTGCACTGAGCACCTGTCCTGAGCCAGAAAAGGCCTTTTGACTGCTCTGTAAATGTTGATAGGGAGATGGTGGAAAAACAGCAAGCAGTATGCTATGAGGATGTCTAAGTGCATCTTTCTAAGTTTTTGGCAGGAACCATAATACTGACATATATCTCTGGAGTTCCCAATTCTCTACCATTGTGCATGTGTCTTACAAATCAGAGCTTGTAGTCCCCACTAAGAAAAAACATTTCTTTCAGTGGCAGCTGGACATAACTCTGAATACCTGCAGAGGTGGGAACAGTATCTGCAGATTGGAGAAGGACATAGTGTGTTACTAAGAACTTTCAGCACACTTTTATTCTTGACTAGATCTTCAAAAATGCAGCAGAAACATTTTCAGACTATACACTCAAAGGCCAAAAGGCAATGTTTTTTACTGTTTTACAGCAAGAGGAGGAATCGTGGAGCTCCCAGAAGCTGAGTCATGAGGGAGTATGTCTGGGCTGGATGAAACCCCTCCGACTGAGGTTCACACCTTCCCAGTTAGAAAGTCCCAGTTGCAGGTTAGTAGCTGGTTTGAGGCAAAACAAGTATCAGAGTCCTTTCAAGCCTCAAGGACCTTTCCAGTGAGAGTGTCAGAAATCGTATTTGTTCCCATGAAATTTCTGGTTTCAAAAATTTGGCAGCTTTCAATAAAGAAAACCTCCCAACCAGCTGTAGTTTCTATCATCTTTGAAATGCCTCTTTTCTTGCAGCCTACCAAAGCAAAACACAATGTGGCAGCCACCTATTCACTGCCTTTTGTGTCAGCCCAATCGCAGGAAGCAATCGAGTGTGTCGTAAATGATGTCTTGGCGTGTTCCAGTGCATTACTGAACCACATTCAGTGGCTTGACTTAGGGTTTTCTAATTTAAGAATCAAAGCTTCAGCCCACTCCTGTCTGGTTTATTGCTGAACACTGGCCAGAGCATGTTTTGCTTCCCGGGATTCAAAATGTAAGGGAATAAAAACCCTGAAAAAAATAAAGCTGTATGGGAACTCTTGAGTAAAGAAAGGGGTAGCTTATGAAAATGTTCTTCCATGTCTTCAGAGGAGATGGAGGGTTATCTGAGCTCAGCATATGAGCAGCCTACAGAGGCAAGTTGCAAGCTGCCATTTAAATCCTCTTTAACAGGCTGAGCAGGAGGTAAAAGGGTCTGAAGGTCCAAGAGTGTGAGGAAGGCTTGGGTACATCAGATATTGAGCACATTTTAGCTGGAATGGGCAGGACAGTGTTGTGACTTTAAGCATCATCATCTCTGTGAAGGACTTTGTTGCTCATGCAGGGAAATCCCCTGTGGCAGGGTGGCTGGTGGGAAGGGGGAGCACACATTGCCACAAGGCAGCAGCTATCTCAGGTTGGTCCACACAAACCCCGTATGAACTCTATGATGTACCCAGGTGAGGAGGCTGTCTTCAAGGCAGAAACTGCAGGTAGAGCTGCTGCCTGGCTGTGTGAAGGCTTCTTCATGTGCTGCTTCCCTTTCCTTACACCACACTGTCTGTAACTGTGCTCCAGGAGAGCAGGTGAGCCAAACATCACCAAGTGGTGCAGCAAAGAGCTTTCAGATCAGCTGGTGAGAGAGCTGGCCTCCTTCTGCTTGTGGCTTCATGGCACCAACCTGAACTGCATGATACCAGTGCCATCTTTCCCCTTCCTCTCTTGAGGCTCTCTGCATCATCCAGGACCTCCTGTAGGGCTGGTCACAGTTTTCCAGGTGGGAAGACTGCTTCAGGCTTGAAAGGATGAGGCCTAACCTACCTGGGAGCTGAGAGTGGAGGGCTGCAGGTGCTCTTGGTGGAGCCTTTGAACTTACCAAGTGCTGTAGGATGTAGCTGATTGTTGTTTCCAGTCGGACAGCAGAGGGATCAGCTGCTTTTATCTCCCTGAGCCCTCACTCCCCAGCTGGAGAGTGGTATGGTGTCTGCCCCCTCACTTCCCAGGCTTGTTCAGAGCGGTCATTAACCTTAAAATTGGTGAAGCCCCTAACCATTGAAACAGTGAGCACCATAGAAAAGCCTGGAAGAAAACTAGTTCTGGTGCCAGAGGCAGGTTTGAACAAGTACCATCACATGCTGGACAGTGAGCAGAGACAGAGCTTTACATCAAGACAGCAAGGCTTCACATATCCTGGCCCTTCTCACTTTCTCAAGCAGCTTTCCTTGGTCTTGCTGCTCCTTTCTCTGTTTTGTGCCCACAGGAGCACAACAGGTGGGGTTTCTGCATTCTCAGCTGGTTCAGGGAGGGCTAGTTTGGCTGCTGGCAGGGCTGGCCTGCCTGTGATGCAGCAAGGACCACAGCACCCTCCCTCAGGGGGTCTTTGGAGCCCTGGGACTGCCACAAGAGGGTCTGCAGCAGGTAGGTGGACGTAAGTCTGTTACTGAGTTTGGACGTTGTCCGTACTTTAAACGGGGAAAAAAATAGCAGGGTGAGAAATTTGGAAAAGGCTGAAGAGTGCTTAGAGAACTTACTGTTTAAAAACTTATGAATACCTTTTTTTTTTTCCCATACTTGAAGTGTTGCTAAATTTGATGCGTAGATTAAAAAAATGCTGTTTCTCTGCCTTAGTCTCCAGCTTGGAAACATTTGGACTCACTCCCTCTTCCCCACACAAAAGCTGTCTCAGCCAGAGCAGGCATAAATATTTTTATCAGGCTTAAGTAGCTTGGGCTGAAGTTAAAAGCAATGGAAAAGAGCGACCTTTGTTATGGGGAAAGCTGGAGCCCCGTAGCAGGCAGTGCTACTGGTTTCACCTGTATTATTGAGTCTTTCCATATTAGCCAAGAAAGCTGGATGTGATGAGATGTGGGAACGCTCTGCCCGTACCACCCTTACTGCTGCCAAGGCCAGGCTCCACTGACCTTGGTCACTGAGCATCATTAATCTTAAGCCTTAACCAAGGTTAATGTTTGGCTTCATTTTCTGGTAAGAATAGCTACACTAGCAAAAGGGCAGTTTTGACCAGGAGAACTTCCTGTATTCAGGCTGAAAACAGACATGCCTCTTGCAAATTCATGTGATCTGAAGATTTTGTCACTTCCAGTTTTCATAGTGGCTCTCTTCCAGAGTTTGATGCCTGTAGAATTTGCTGGGCAAGAGATGTGTGTGTGCTTCCTAACCTACTCTCCTGCAAAATCAGCTGGGGTAGCCTAGAATGTCAGTGACATGGAGTGAATTCAGCTGAGCCAGCCAGTGATGGACTTGGGGATGCCAGGTCTAACTCCTTCTGCTACCAGAAGGGACAGGTAACTTCTGGAAGTGGTGTGCCCATGGGCAGCTGGGCATGAGAGAGTCTTGAAGACTACAAGAAGATCCCAGGGAAGCTGACTTCTTTTAGCCTTATGCATCTAAGAAGTAACCTGGTAACAGTAAAACATTCCATCCACAGGGACAGAGGTCTAGCAGGGCAATGCAGCAATGTCATCCTGGTCAAGACTACAAGAAGGAGGCACCTGGCCCCTGGCCATGTTATTTTTAAGCTTAGAAAGCACATGTGGTCTGCGAGAGCGTAGCACTAAGGAAAGGAACTCACCAGCACTTCCTGCCCTGCCCCGGCAAACTGATAAAGCCCTTTGCAATGCAGGGCGACCACAGTTTATTTTTAAAATGTGCCCAGGCATTGAGCTCACAGAATAACTGGAACACCCAGATTTGGGCATTAATTCAGCTTTAATTCATTGCCTGATGAATTAAAGAGTTAATGTAAATGTAAAAAGGACAAGACAGGCCCACAAACCATCTCCAGAGAAATGACTGCATAAGAACATTTTATCTATGCATGTGCATGGGTTCTAAAGAAAGGGAGTTGGTAGATGTTGCACAGGGAGGGGCACGTAGCATTATCCTGAGCACCGTGTGAATTTTCTTGATGCTTGGACAATGCGTCTCAATCCTGTTCCCTTCCCTTGTTATTCCAGTCCCAGCCCTCTCATAAGCAGAGATAATTGCATGCCGAAGGATACAGTTCCCATATACAGTAAATGCTCACATGGAGGAAATCTGGGTTCCTGCAATCAGAAGCCAACAGTTTGTTGCATAGTTACGATAACAAGGTCCACTGGGATGGATCTGTCTTTATTGTATGCCCTGTGGAGGCATAAATGAGATTGCCAGATATGTTCTCTTTGCCCAGATGCTGGGACAGCAGGATTGCTGTGAACCAAAATATGCAGAGTTCAGGCCTGCAAGGAGCTATTGCAGGGGGAAGGAATTACAACCCTCAGCTCCCGGAGCACAGAGCGCCTCACCATCTCTTGGCTTTCTGTGAGAGAGCCTCATTCCCACAACAGGATTTGTTAGGAATGAGATTACTATTTCTGGTCTGATTGATTAGGTATTTTATTGATAGCCTTATTTCTGTAAAAACCCTTCTCTCTCAAACACACTTTTGAGGGATTAAAGCAACTGTTAAAATTTCTTCTTTCTGCTGAAAGAAGAAATATCCCTGTTTATCAGCTTTGTTCTTCTGGTCTTCCTGTGCTGGGACTGAGGAGTGATGTTGCCAGAAGGAGGGACTGGTGAGCTCTCTACATCACAGCAGTGGGTGACAACTTCAGGTTGTACTGCCCTGGGCAGGCACTTGGGCTCTTGATAGCGATGCCAGCCCTTCAGAAACAGAAATGCCACCTGGGAGGAAACAGCCCAAGCACCATCTGGCCCAGCCTTCTGTGAGGTCTTGTCAGGACCAGACAGATACCCCAGCAATGGGACCATGTTCTAGAAAGTTGAGAATTAAATTCTTTCATCATGAGTCCCATGGCACAGAAAGGTTTAATAAATGTGAGGTTTGAGCAGCAGAGCCAATAACCACACAAAACCACTCCAAAACACAGTAGTGGGCTCAGTCACGCCAAGGGCCTGTGCAAGGCTGCTGGCACATGGCTGGTGTGTTCCTCACAGCAATGCTGAGGGCACTTCCAATGGGAGTGAGCTGGCTGCAAGCACAGCTGTTAAAGGAGTGTTTGGGGGAGATGGCTTACATCAAAGCCATGGTGTTTACTAATGTCTTCCACAGTAGTGTAGTAAGCACCAAAAATAAACAACCTGATGCTTTTAAAACCACTTGGCTAAAGGAAACCCTTTCCAGTTTAACAGTGTCTCTGTCTCTGTCCTTTCTCTTGGGACCATGATCATGAAGCAT
The DNA here is from genome assembly GCF_001604755.1 of Lepidothrix coronata. Classification (NCBI taxonomy): domain Eukaryota; kingdom Metazoa; phylum Chordata; class Aves; order Passeriformes; family Pipridae; genus Lepidothrix; species Lepidothrix coronata. The sequence continues at coordinate 4,366,060 of NW_016690188.1, forward strand.
CCCGGGGGGCAGAAGGGTTTACCACAGCCTGATCCTGATGGTGTTGAAAGGCAAGAAGAGCTTTGCTTGTAGTGCCTTTTTAGAAGCACAAAACCATGCAGGCTTGTTCCCACGCAGGTGCACATCACCAGCACTGGCAGTGAAGGTTAGCTCTGATCCAAGCAGGCTATGTGGGTTCCCAGACATGCTTAACATGGAAGGTAATCAGGACAGCCCTGCTTATGCCATTGCCACATCTGCAACATCAGCCTTACGTTGAGGAAAAGCAGTGCTCATCTCCAGTCCTGCTTGCTTACCTGGCGAGGTCCTTCCTGCTTCTTTCCCTTTCTGTCCCAGGAATTTTAAAGGGGGGAAGGAGGATGGACGTGCCCTCCCACACTGCCCCAGCAGCATCACAGTGGGTTGACAGGAGCTAGTGCCTTCACAGTTCTGTTCTGCGAAGATCACTTGATAAGAGCCACTTTCATTCTCACCAAAAGCTGATAAAGCCTCTTCAGGAAGTTGGTTGATAACTTGCAGAAACACTGTGCACTCAGGAGCTTCTAGACTCAAGCATTTTTTTCAGGGCTAGAAAGGATGCCAAAGTTTTTATTCCAGTGAGAAGTTTCTTTCTTTTTTTTCTTACTTAAGGGAATATGCTCTGAATAATGGGTCATTCTACCTTTCTTTCTCTTCCAGGGAAGGAACTGCCATGCCTGTGGGAATCTTCCGGGTGTGCCTACTGGTGATTACAGCTATCGTCAACCACCCGCTCTTCTTCCCTAAGGAGAATGGCACTGTCCCCGAGAACACGGAAGAAATCATCCAGAAGATGAAGGAGCGGGAGGAGAGCCTTCGGCTGGAACAGTTACGCTTGGAGCAGGAGATTGCAGACCAGGAAGCCACACAGAAGGCTCTGGAAAAGGCTGCATTGGTAGTGGAGGAAACCAAAGAGGAAAAGGTCCGATGGGATATGTGGACTGCCCTTTCCATGATCATCTTCCTGCTGATCGAGCTCTGGAGGCAGGATTTCCAGGAAGGGAATTGGCAGGACATAGGAGGAGAAGAGGATGACATGGCTGTCCTGGGGAAAGCATTTAAAGGAGTAGCCTTCCCTAACAAGGCCATCTTGGCCAGCTTTTATGAGAGGCGCATCCTGGGCACCACCGGAGACATGGCCAGGATGCGGGAGATGGTGGAAGGCTTTGCAGATGACCTGCTGGAGGCCTTGAGGAGTGTTTGTAACCGGGATGCTGACATGGAAGTGGAGGAATGCATGGGTGTGGGGAGCATGTATGAGAACTGGAGAGTGCGTAAACCTTTCGTCTGTGATCTGATAGTGCCTTTTGCCCCCCCGGAGCCATACTGCTTCCGCTGCCAGACCTGGTGCTCTGGGGACTCTTTTCCCCCAGATGAACAAGGTTATGGCACTATCAAGGTGTGCAGGGCAGATGAGGATGTGACAGGTTGCATCTGTGACAAGACTAAACTAGGGGAAGATATGCTGTGCCTCCTCCATAGCCAAGTCAGTACTACCAGGCCCAGCAGTGAGATGGAAGACCTCCTGTGCTTCAAAAATACTCAATATCTGGATGCCGATCAAGTCATGAAGTGGTTCCAGATTGCTGTCACCAAGGCCTGGAACAGAATCTCCCACAAGTATGAATTTGACCTTTCCTTCAGCCTCCTGGACTCGCCAGGAGCCCTGAAGATAAAATTTAGATCAGGGAAATCAATTGCCTTCAACCTCACCCCTGTGGTGCAGTATGAAAACTCCGATGTTTACTTCATCTCCCATTTCCCTCGGAGCAGCCTGGCAGGAGATGTCCCCTCCAGCACTCACTGGTTTCTCACCTTCGCAGTCTATGAGAGGAGGTTCATCCATCTGGTGTCCAAAACACTGCCTACCAATGCCTGCCATGTCAGCTGCCTGCAGATCCTCTCCTTCCTCCATGGGAAGCAATGCAGCCTCACAGGTCCAAGCGGGCTCACCAACTACCACCTGAAGACAGTGATGCTGCATCTCCTGCAGGCACGTCCCAGTCAGGACTGGGCCCCAGAGAAGTTGGAGGCTCGTCTACAGGACATGCTGAAATTCCTGGAGAAATGTTTGCATGAAAAGAAGCTCTACCACTTCTTCATTGGCAATGGGAAGGTACCAGCAGAGCTGGGTTTCCCCATCGTATTTCAGAGGGCTGAGCCTCTCAACCTTTTCCGTCCCTTTGTGCTACGCAGGGACGTTTACAGGAAGACAGTGGACACATTCCACGAGATGCTCAGGAACATGTCTGCACTAATAAATGAGTACACAGTGCACATTCCCCTTGCACACACCAATGGGATCCGTAAGGAATCCCTTTAAACAAAGCCAAACTCTAAGCACAAATCCAGAGGGCAACTTTCTGAAGCCTCCTGGAGAGAACTGACTTTGCCAGTACAGCTTCTTGTCTGCAGCTGAACCAGTCCTGGGCCATGGTTCCTGCAGGGAGGGAGAGGCAAGGCGAGGAGAATAGGTAGAAACTGGAAGATGTGGTATTGAAGTAGGTTTCTGCTCCACTGCTGTGCTGGCTCAGTTTTACGCAGCTAGGAATATATTTTTCTATTGTGCCTCAGTCATGCTGCAGTGGTGGTTGAGGAACAAATACAACTAATTTATTCAGATACCTGCAATGCAAACAATGGTGGTGGGTGATGGTGGCCAAATACTTCATTTCCTTTGGAAGGAGGAGATAAGAAAAGGGTGGAGGAATCAGAGACAGGATCTGGGGATCAAAGGAGCCTGTCTGCTCACAGACAAGAGGAGCTCTGCGACCGACCAAGGGAAGCGCAACATAAGACTCCATGCTTGTGTGGAGAGGAGGAGGGTCATGCACAAGATCTGGACTGGATGGAGATCCCTAAATCAACCACAGCTTCAAAGGGACTTGCAGCGGTAGTTTAAATGGCTTGTCCTGTCCTTCAAAAACACCCTGCATGCTGCACGTTTCATCTCCAGTGGAAAGATGTAGCAGGGTGCAGGGTCTGTGTCTTCAGACCATTTAATTCAAGTCTTCCATGGTAACATAGCTAGTGGTTTATATTCCTGGCCATTTTCTATGGATAAATGGACAGGAATCTTTTTTACCTTAGATAAAAGAAACATCACTATTGATGTTTATTTTGGTTTATTGGTTTGTTTTCCTTACCTTGGTGCAGTAAGGCTGAGAACAGCCAAGAAAGGAAAATTGGGGTTGAACTACATGATCTTTTGAGGTCCCTTCCTACCCAAACTATTCTAATTCTATGACTGCTATAGGTTTTGCTTTCATAAAAGAAGCAGTTCTCCAAAATTATCCTGTAATGAAGCCAATCTTAGCAGTCTGGTAGCAGGAGTGAACAACCACCCTCCAAATGAGAGGGCATCTCCCCACATGGTTTTAATGAGGCCAAGGCCAGCAGGATCACTCTGAGTCAGGAGGAGGAGAAGGAAGGGATGAAAAAGGTGCACATGTAGTAGAGCTTGGCAGTGCTGTCTTTGCAACTCCCTTGTGATCAGTGTTGTATGCCTTCTGCTCCACATACACAGGCAAAAGCTCCCTTATAGGGTCTCCTCAATCTTTTTAAAGACTGCTGCTCTGATGAGGCTCTGAGGAGCTGCTGCTTGCAGACTGTAATTTGCTGAGCTGGGAGTGTGAAGGATTAGTGAGCTGCTGCAGGCTTTCAAGCCAGGAGAGAGTCTTGTGGCATATGCTAAAAAAAGCCCAAACAACATAGAAATGGAGATGACTGAAATCCCTCAAAAATCAGCATGTTTGCTGTGCCAGTGGGCTGCCCAACCCCAGCAAGGTGGCTTTGCTAGAGGAGAGGGCTCAGGAGACCCTCACCCTCTTCAGTGTGCTTTGTGCAGGGTCCAAGCCAGGGCCTCAGTGCAGATTTGCTTTGTGCTGGTCACAGAAGTCTGGGTTCCAGTGCTAAGGGGCCTTTGCTGTAATTTTCTTACACTAGAATTTCCTGCAAAGTTTTACACTAGGGCTTCTCCGAATCCCGTCTTACAAGAGGGTAGTTTTTCTGTGAGGTGAGACCCATCAGGGATGATTTTACCACATTCCACAGGTCCCTTTTTATCAATCCTCTCTTATCATATCAGATATAAGATTTAATCCTGTATCACTACTGGATATAGCATACAGCATGAAGCTTATTATCCAACCTGTTGATAAGCAAACTCTCCATAGTCGTGCCTTCTCCCCCTTTTCCTGCTAAAAACCATTTCACCACTTCATTGATGTCTGCTCTTCTCTGTCCCACCACCAGTGATGGACACTTCATCACAAAGGCAGAGAAAGCTTTTCCTGTCTCCACACCTGGTTTGTAAGAAAGCACAGGTGGGGACAGGGAACTCTTTGCTCAAATCACTGCCTCTCTTGGCTTTTATTATCATGGCTATTGGGTAGTTAAGTGATACCTCTGAGCAGAAAGTAAGGGGTAGGTAGGAAGTAAAATGAGAGAGGAGAGTCTGGTGAGTAGTGCCAATAGGAAGGAGTCTTGGATCATCAGTGCTTGCTTCAGAACCTTGGAGATGAGTGCCTGGGATGGGAGACTGCCAGGGCTGGCAGAGAGGGCTGGACTAATTGCTAACGCTAACAAGTGCTGTAAGCCCCTGGCTTTCACTAGTAGAGCCAAGCAAGCCTTCCCCAGTTGGAAAGAGAGCAGGAGCAGTCTCGGGACACGACAAGCAGGTAGTGACAAGCAGAGGTACAGGGAGGGTAGGTCCTAATACTGGAGGCTGGAGGCTGCACTGGAAGCTGTGTAAGTTGTTTGCAAACCCAAGCAATTTACCATTTTTACCTGCCCTGGTTTACTGCACAGTGCCTGTAGCAGATCCAGCTTTGCATGGGCTGGTGGCAGGCAGGTCATGCTGAAGAACTTGTGGTTGGAGTTGCTTCTAAATGTGTTCCTAGCCCAGCCAGAGAGAAATAAAAATTTCTCTGCTGTTTCCTGTCAGGAGTCTAAATTTAGACTGTCCAAAGAACAGAAACAAATTTGTGACCCAGGTCTCTCAGGAAATGACATTCAGGGTTGAAAAATAACTTTTATATAAGGTTGAGCAGGGGGAGCATGAGAAGAAAAGGCTGTTGAACAGAATAAGGTAACTCCCCTATTAAAATGTCAGAACAAAGCTTTGCAATGCCAGTCCTACGGGCCTGTAAACGAGCCCAAACTTGTCTTTACACAGCTACAAGCACTGCTGCTCAGACTCAAAGGGAACCTAAACTGATAAGTGGATTAAGTCTTTTGTTCTTTGTTTTCTGTACTTGGGTGCCCAAACTGACCCTGAAGTGTTCTCATGGGGTTTAGTTGAACCCAAGCTGGAGCTGAACCAATGAATTTGTGGATTTGATTCCACTGGAAGAAATTGCTTTGCTTAATTTTCCTACATAAATATGCTCATTTTGCCCTGAGCACCTTTTAAGAGGTCTGTTCTGTGCATTTAGGCTGTGAGGAAACCCACACATACCTGTCTGAGGGGAAAAAGTGGTTTGTGATTATAAGCTGTGCTCCAAGGAGCCTCAGGGCAGAGATCTTCCTTGTCAGCCATATACCAGAGGTATAGAAGTGTCCCATCAGAGGAGATGTGGGTACACAGCGTTTCTTTGGATCAGACCTCTGCAGTGGTACAAGGAGGCCGTGATGTGAAGCACATCATTCTTTGGACTTCCTTGTCTGTCTTGTATTAAATCTTTGCCCATCAAGTACTAGCCCTATCAGTAAAAGCCCACATTTCACAAAAAAGGTTTATAAAACAGTTCGGCTCCATCAGCTGTCAGGCAGTAAAAATGCCCTAAAACATTTTAGTGTTGCCCACTAGTGTAGTTCTGCCTTGACTGAAATCTGGGTGGGCATTCATAGGAAGCAGCTTTAAAGGATGGAGGTAGAAATGAGAGTTTGTGGTTTAAAGTAGAAAATGTTCTTTTAAAACCAAACTGCATATGACATAAACACACAACATGTCTTTGGCAATGCCTGCATCTCTGTAAGACATTCTAGGGAAGGGTAAATGGCCTGTCCTGCACCCCTTCCTTGTGTCTCAGTACTGTTCTTGCTATTTGCTAACTGGGTGAATTCAATAGATGAACTCCTAGTGCCTTCCAACCACTCCCTCCACCCTCAACTTGTGGTTTTAATATTTTATTATGGGCTCTGTCAAGGTAATGGAATTAGTGGTGGCTTGATAGCAGCCACTGATCTACAACATAGCCTCAGGAGCCATTTGCCTTTAGGAAATGGGCTAAGGTTATTGCTGTTCAGGAGCTGAATGTCTTCTAAGGGGAGCTGTTGTGTGTTCACTCTGCTATGTGGCAGCCACAGAATATGGCTTTTCTCTCTCCAAGTTGCTCTATAGACAGGTCTTAGAGGGGTATAAAGATGTATTTTAGCAAAAGGATCCAAAAGTTTATCCAGTATTCAAGCAGCAGGATTTGGTGCTTGTTCACCAGACATTTTTAATGCAAAGCCTTTGCAATGTTTTCTCTGTGGTGAAGAAATAAGACTTTATGCACCTGTAGCAACTTTGCTGCTGACCATTGAGGGGTTGGCTCTCATAGGAGCCTACTGAGTAAACAGCTTTATTTATTACTTGTCTTTTTTTAGGATGGGGGGTCTGTGTGTAATACGTTAGCTCAGAAGCAAAACTGTAGTATGGCAATGCAGTTGAGATGGGCAATAACACCAGAACTCTCCAAATTAAGGTCTTCCTTGATTGACAATGCTGTACTTAAACTGCTGCTTTTATAGCAGGACACTGTTGAATTTGTATAGATCTTCTCATGCAGCTTTATTTATAATAAAGTCTTGTACAAAATCTAAATTAGTGTGAAGTCTCTTTTGTTTCCAGCTCCCTCAAAAATGCTTCTAACAGAGCAGAAGGATAGAGTGGGGGTATTTCCAGTGTGATACTAGCACAGTGAGCCCAGCATCAAGAATCCCTGCGATTCCTGACCAACTGTAGAAATAGCTCCAGAATAAATTGCAATGTGAATATAAAGTGGAATAGCTATTCCAAAATAATGCTGGGGTTGTCAGTCTTCTTGAGAATATGAATCCACAAGAATTCAAAATAATTATTCTGAATACATCTGCACAAAAATACCCTTTCATGGCAAGTTCTAAATAACACTGGTAGATGTTGCCCTTTTTGGCTGAACCGGAAATCTCCTGAGTTTCCAGTTTAGCTAGAGGAATCCTCTTTATCTGTTTGTTTTATGGGTATCCAGAGCCAAGTTGCAGCAACCACACACCACCATTTAATCTCCTGCTTAAAACCTTTGCCTGCTTAAAGGAACGGCACATCCTTGTTAATATTCCATTGTGCTCTGGCTCTGGAAGCAAACCCAAAGCTAGTTATTAATTCATATAATAAAAACACCACTCTTTCCTTGGTGACATGCCTTCCAGCCCCACAGAATGCTCTGCATACCTTTAATAACTCTGCCTTCCAGTGACCACTGAGGCTGAATCAGCACTGAGCAGCTCTGAGAAGCAGCTGGCTTAAAAACTGCAGCACAAATCTACCTAGACAGGAGTTAAAATTTCCCAGGGTCAACCACATACACTGAGGTAAAGGGAATTCTGTAGTACAGGATCATAAGCAGTCTTGGTTGTTTTAGGGCAAGTTTGTTATTAAAAAAGACAAAACAAAAATAAACCTACCATGCTTCAAAGCTGTCTGACAAGCTCAGCAACATTTTCTCCACTAAGCTGTCGATTTCCTACAGCATTTTTTTTTCTTTGTCTCATTTACTGCTTCATTGTTGCTAACAGAAGAGGTAACATCACTATAAAATCCATTTTCAGAAGGACAACTAGCAGATTTTTGGTCCATGCCATGACAATTATTACAGTATTATCTGTCATACAGTAGGCAGAGCAGAGAGAACCAGCCACTAGAGGTTGTTTTTAGGCCTCCTAGGAGTGAAACAGTTTTACTCTAGGCTTCTTGTGTTTTCCTTCTTTTCAGGCTTTTTTAAAAGCCCTCTTTGCAATGTGTTGGCTTTCATCAGAAGTCTAGCAGCCTAGAGCTTTGTCATACAATTATGTCTATACTACAGTCCAGAAATCTGGAAATGTGCTTCCTGCACCTGTAGACAATATTCTTAGAGATGGACAAAAGCTCCTGAGGTAACAACCACCCTGCAGCTCAAACCTTAAATGCGTGCATCACACACTCAGACATGGTTGGTTGGTGTGTAAAGTCACTGTCCTGGGATGTCCTTCACTCCTTGAGCAAAGGGACAGATCATCCCAAGCTTGGCTAATGAGCACATGAACTTCAGCTGAGAGCAAACCTCTCATTCTTGTCCTCTCAGTCTCTTCAATATGTACTTCACTTGCAACTGTTTTTCTTAAAAAAAAAAAAAAAAAAAAAAAAAAGGAGCTGCCTTTTATTAATGATTGTACACCACCAGCACAGTATAGGGTTTTTGCACTGATCACTCTGTGTTATGGGCCTGGAAACTGTGTGTACCAGCCATTCCCTCCAGCTGCTGCATAGCTAATTGCTCTATGACCCATTCTAGGTGTCTGCCTGTCTCCGTCAACATTCCATTTCGTCTAAAATCAAAACTGCAAGGAGAAATTTCAGAAAAAAAAAGGCTGATTTTCACTTAGCTTTAGGAACACAGCACTTGCTATTCCAGCTAGAGGCATCTCTAATCTCAGTTTTTATTACCACTTAAAAAAGACCCCTGAGAAGAGAGATGATGTGATGTTTGTGATGGTGGATTTGGCATTTTTTCAGCACATTGAGAATCAACAGCTGAACACAAAGATGTTACACAAAGCAAATCAAGTCTGCCACATGCAGAAAACTTCTAGTAGCTCTTGGTTTCTGATGTTGCCAGGCCTGTGTAGGAGGGCAAGTGCAAGGTTACAACAAATAACGCACAGCAGAGCGAATATTTCTGTTGCCCTAGTTCAAATGTTTTAGATGGCAGGAGCTGACTCAATAACTACAGGGAGAGGTCTCTGTCATTTACAATATTTATTTAGGGTCAAGAATACAAGTAACATTTACCTCCTTCTCCCTTATTTTCCAGTAAAACTCCTCTTTGATCATTAAAAGCTTCATATAAAGTCTCCTTGTAACACTTATATAATTCCTTGGTCTGCATCTGTGTATCCAAGCCATAAACTCAGAAATCACTGTAACTGTCTATTATTCCATGTTCTATCTCCAGACTGTCCTTGTGAAGTTGACATTGGGCATTGACTGCCACTTCATTTGAAAACTTCAAAACAGCATATTAAATGCTGGAAATTTGGAAATAGATCAAATAATACAAAAATGGCAGGTATAATGTCAACTGTGAAACTTTTCATTTTAATGAAGCTTTTTTAAACACAGTTCAGCGTTCTTTCAATGTCCCAAAATTCCCAAATCATGAGTTTGATGACATCCATCATTACAACCCTCTCCAAACTCCCTGAGAGGTACACACTTCCCTCAGATTAGTTCCTTCAGGCCAGGGTTGCTTCCTCTCTAAGGTAGCCTGTCCTGCCGGTAAGGCCAAGCTGAGTCACATCAGCATGTAGATGAAACTACTAACACAGATGTCTGTAGCACATCTCTCCAGTGATGAGCTGCTGAACTTGCTACAGCCTGGTCCTCCTCACTCTACACAAGTTTCCCCGTGACATTTAAGGCTGAAAACAAGTTACCCCTGTGTGGTACCAAAAGGTGATGAAAAGCTGGTGATGCAGATCCAGTCTGCCTCCCTGGTTTCCCAGCACAGTAACAAATTTCACTGGACAGGTAACACTTCCAAATGCAATAAACAGTCTTTTCCACAAGCACAAGAAAAAGATCTCCTTTCATGTGCTGCCTGGCCCTGTAATTGTCATATTGGGTAGCTCTCAGAGATTTGGCATGAAATACCCCTGTGTGATACCCCTGTATCACACATCCTTTATGGTAGTCAGATACATAATTCTGATGTGTGGCTAATACTAAAGAGCTGCAGACTTTGAAAAATTGTGGGGTTTCTCCACACAGGAATGCATTGCTTTTTCCTAACACAATGTTATTTTGCTACTATGCAAATCAGGATGTTTATGTTGATAAAAATTAGCCCTTGTCAAGTGTTAAGTCATCCAGGAGGCAGGCAGGACAGTAAAGCCAGGAAAATAATTTGTAACTTCAAAATTTATCCAATGACTTTTTACCACTCATAGTTGCAAACAAAGACAAAATCTCCTTTATTTCAAGTAGGCAGAAATATCTGTGCTATAAAAAAGCAAAACGAAGCTCAAACGATATGGTGACTCACAAGCATGATAACATTAATTTGGTCAGGTACCACTAGCAACCAAACTGGTAACACTGGTCTCAGAACGGGGTACTGCTCAGGATTTGCCCATGTCTTGAGCATGTTCCATCCTCTCTGATCAAGTCTGCATTATGGTTTGTTGTTTGCAGGACTAAAAGGTAGCTCAGGTCTGTCCCCAAGTGCCACTGGCACAGGATCAAATATGTGCCTTGTATTTAACTGGATTGTATTTGTTTGGGAAAAAGACTTCTCAAGGTATTGGCTCAGTGTGTCCAACCAAACATATGAGCTGTTTATCCCTTCCAGGTTAAATTCCAGGCAGTCCTATCTTTTTCTAAAATGATAAATTCCTTATGGAAACATAAACTAGGTTATTTTTAGCCAGTTTCCTATGCAGTCAGTGTGTTCACATACATGGGGCGAGGGGAGGGAGAGTTTATCCCTCCGTCTCCTGCAAAGCAAAGCTTCTCAGTCACTGTTTGCAAAGGTGCTGCCTTTCAATAAAGGCACTGAGTATAAATCTGTCTAGCTAAAACCAGAGCTCAGTGTTAGAGGACTAAAAAAATAAAGGATTAGCAATTTCTGCTTTGGAGGTGGGTATCTCAGTTTTATTGATCTGCTCTGAAGGGAAAGTGCAGAGAGTGCTGAGGTAAAAGATTTAAATACATCCCTCACTGTTCAGGCATTTGAGCACTTGTAAAATGTCTGACTGTGGCACTGTTTTAAAAATGGTGCCCAAAAATAAAACCCCACTGAAGTTCTTAAAAGTGTCTTAAGTGCTCTGCAGGAAAAGGAGTCTATTTTAAATGTGAAACTCTCTTCAAATCCACGAGTGGACTCACAGACACTAATAGTCTCAACTCAACAAAGACTTAATCGTGTGTAAGGTGCCAAGATTCAATTTATTGTCCTACTTTTCAGAAGAGCCATGACACTTATAATGCCATTGGAAATCCAATTAGGCATCTTTTTGCAGACAATCTATCATTCAGGATCCCACACAGTGCAATACAGGCCCAAGGGGCAGAGCTAGGCAGAACTGGGAACAGTAATCACGCTATTCACAGGCTGACTCATCAGTCACTTCACCTCCCCAGGTGCACCAAGGCAGAAATTCATTCTATGGCTCCTAACCTTCCGTCTTGCTCTCTAGCCCTCTGCTGGGAATCAAACAGCACACAGGGATTTCCCAGATCGTCAGGGAGGTGGTATTTTGCTTGCTAACATGTTCCAGGTCTCATCCCTGCCAGCCTACACCAGGCAGGGCAGAGCAGGGCAGCCCTGGGCGGTTCTTGTGCCTGTAAGCACAGAGCCCTGCCTGGCCTCCGTCACATGGGCGTTCCCATGCAGAGGTGTTCTGCACTGTGAGCAGGATATTCCTGCCAGTTCAGTTCACCTTCAGGGGTATCACATCATGTCAGTGCTANTCTAGGGAAGGGTAAATGGCCTGTCCTGCACCCCTTCCTTGTGTCTCAGTACTGTTCTTGCTATTTGCTAACTGGGTGAATTCAATAGATGAACTTCTGCTGCTTTCCAACCACTCCCTCCACCCTCAACTTGTGGTTTTAATATTTTATTATGGGCTCTGTCAAGGTAATGGAATTAGTGGTGGCTTGATAGCAGCCACTGATCTACAACATAGCCTCAGGAGCCATTTGCCTTTAGGAAATGGGCTAAGGTTATTGCTGTTCAGGAGCTGAATGTCTTCTAAGGGGAGCTGTTGTGTGTTCACTCTGCTATGTGGCAGCCACAGAATATGGCTTTTCTCTCTCCAAGTTGCTCTATAGACAGGTCTTAGAGGGGTATAAAGATGTATTTTAGCAAAAGGATCCAAAAGTTTATCCAGTATTCAAGCAGCAGGATTTGGTGCTTGTTCACCAGACATTTTTAATGCAAAGCCTTTGCAATGTTTTCTCTGTGGTGAAGAAATAAGACTTTATGCACCTGTAGCAACTTTGCTGCTGACCATTGAGGGGTTGGCTCTCATAGGAGCCTACTGAGTAAACAGCTTTATTTATTACTTGTCTTTTTTTAGGATGGGGGGTCTGTGTGTAATACGTTAGCTCAGAAGCAAAACTGTAGTATGGCAATGCAGTTGAGATGGGCAATAACACCAGAACTCTCCAAATTAAGGTCTTCCTTGATTGACAATGCTGTACTTAAACTGCTGCTTTTATAGCAGGACACTGTTGAATTTGTATAGATCTTCTCATGCAGCTTTATTTATAATAAAGTCTTGTACAAAATCTAAATTAGTGTGAAGTCTCTTTTGTTTCCAGCTCCCTCAAAAATGCTTCTAACAGAGCAGAAGGATAGAGTGGGGGTATTTCCAGTGTGATACTAGCACAGTGAGCCCAGCATCAAGAATCCCTGCGATTCCTGACCAACTGTAGAAATAGCTCCAGAATAAATTGCAATGTGAATATAAAGTGGAATAGCTATTCCAAAATAATGCTGGGGTTGTCAGTCTTCTTGAGAATATGAATCCACAAGAATTCAAAATAATTATTCTGAATACATCTGCACAAAAATACCCTTTCATGGCAAGTTCTAAATAACACTGGTAGATGTTGCCCTTTTTGGCTGAACCGGAAATCTCCTGAGTTTCCAGTTTAGCTAGAGGAATCCTCTTTATCTGTTTGTTTTATGGGTATCCAGAGCCAAGTTGCAGCAACCACACACCACCATTTAATCTCCTGCTTAAAACCTTTGCCTGCTTAAAGGAACGGCACATCCTTGTTAATATTCCATTGTGCTCTGGCTCTGGAAGCAAACCCAAAGCTAGTTATTAATTCATATAATAAAAACACCACTCTTTCCTTGGTGACATGCCTTCCAGCCCCACAGAATGCTCTGCATACCTTTAATAACTCTGCCTTCCAGTGACCACTGAGGCTGAATCAGCACTGAGCAGCTCTGAGAAGCAGCTGGCTTAAAAACTGCAGCACAAATCTACCTAGACAGGAGTTAAAATTTCCCAGGGTCAACCACATACACTGAGGTAAAGGGAATTCTGTAGTACAGGATCATAAGCAGTCTTGGTTGTTTTAGGGCAAGTTTGTTATTAAAAAAGACAAAACAAAAATAAACCTACCATGCTTCAAAGCTGTCTGACAAGCTCAGCAACATTTTCTCCACTAAGCTGTCGATTTCCTACAGCATTTTTTTTTCTTTGTCTCATTTACTGCTTCATTGTTGCTAACAGAAGAGGTAACATCACTATAAAATCCATTTTCAGAAGGACAACTAGCAGATTTTTGGTCCATGCCATGACAATTATTACAGTATTATCTGTCATACAGTAGGCAGAGCAGAGAGAACCAGCCACTAGAGGTTGTTTTTAGGCCTCCTAGGAGTGAAACAGTTTTACTCTAGGCTTCTTGTGTTTTCCTTCTTTTCAGGCTTTTTTAAAAGCCCTCTTTGCAATGTGTTGGCTTTCATCAGAAGTCTAGCAGCCTAGAGCTTTGTCATACAATTATGTCTATACTACAGTCCAGAAATCTGGAAATGTGCTTCCTGCACCTGTAGACAATATTCTTAGAGATGGACAAAAGCTCCTGAGGTAACAACCACCCTGCAGCTCAAACCTTAAATGCGTGCATCACACACTCAGACATGGTTGGTTGGTGTGTAAAGTCACTGTCCTGGGATGTCCTTCACTCCTTGAGCAAAGGGACAGATCATCCCAAGCTTGGCTAATGAGCACATGAACTTCAGCTGAGAGCAAACCTCTCATTCTTGTCCTCTCAGTCTCTTCAATATGTACTTCACTTGCAACTGTTTTTCTTAAAAAAAAAAAAAAAAAAAAAAAAAAGGAGCTGCCTTTTATTAATGATTGTACACCACCAGCACAGTATAGGGTTTTTGCACTGATCACTCTGTGTTATGGGCCTGGAAACTGTGTGTACCAGCCATTCCCTCCAGCTGCTGCATAGCTAATTGCTCTATGACCCATTCTAGGTGTCTGCCTGTCTCCGTCAACATTCCATTTCGTCTAAAATCAAAACTGCAAGGAGAAATTTCAGAAAAAAAAAGGCTGATTTTCACTTAGCTTTAGGAACACAGCACTTGCTATTCCAGCTAGAGGCATCTCTAATCTCAGTTTTTATTACCACTTAAAAAAGACCCCTGAGAAGAGAGATGATGTGATGTTTGTGATGGTGGATTTGGCATTTTTTCAGCACATTGAGAATCAACAGCTGAACACAAAGATGTTACACAAAGCAAATCAAGTCTGCCACATGCAGAAAACTTCTAGTAGCTCTTGGTTTCTGATGTTGCCAGGCCTGTGTAGGAGGGCAAGTGCAAGGTTACAACAAATAACGCACAGCAGAGCGAATATTTCTGTTGCCCTAGTTCAAATGTTTTAGATGGCAGGAGCTGACTCAATAACTACAGGGAGAGGTCTCTGTCATTTACAATATTTATTTAGGGTCAAGAATACAAGTAACATTTACCTCCTTCTCCCTTATTTTCCAGTAAAACTCCTCTTTGATCATTAAAAGCTTCATATAAAGTCTCCTTGTAACACTTATATAATTCCTTGGTCTGCATCTGTGTATCCAAGCCATAAACTCAGAAATCACTGTAACTGTCTATTATTCCATGTTCTATCTCCAGACTGTCCTTGTGAAGTTGACATTGGGCATTGACTGCCACTTCATTTGAAAACTTCAAAACAGCATATTAAATGCTGGAAATTTGGAAATAGATCAAATAATACAAAAATGGCAGGTATAATGTCAACTGTGAAACTTTTCATTTTAATGAAGCTTTTTTAAACACAGTTCAGCGTTCTTTCAATGTCCCAAAATTCCCAAATCATGAGTTTGATGACATCCATCATTACAACCCTCTCCAAACTCCCTGAGAGGTACACACTTCCCTCAGATTAGTTCCTTCAGGCCAGGGTTGCTTCCTCTCTAAGGTAGCCTGTCCTGCCGGTAAGGCCAAGCTGAGTCACATCAGCATGTAGATGAAACTACTAACACAGATGTCTGTAGCACATCTCTCCAGTGATGAGCTGCTGAACTTGCTACAGCCTGGTCCTCCTCACTCTACACAAGTTTCCCCGTGACATTTAAGGCTGAAAACAAGTTACCCCTGTGTGGTACCAAAAGGTGATGAAAAGCTGGTGATGCAGATCCAGTCTGCCTCCCTGGTTTCCCAGCACAGTAACAAATTTCACTGGACAGGTAACACTTCCAAATGCAATAAACAGTCTTTTCCACAAGCACAAGAAAAAGATCTCCTTTCATGTGCTGCCTGGCCCTGTAATTGTCATATTGGGTAGCTCTCAGAGATTTGGCATGAAATACCCCTGTGTGATACCCCTGTATCACACATCCTTTATGGTAGTCAGATACATAATTCTGATGTGTGGCTAATACTAAAGAGCTGCAGACTTTGAAAAATTGTGGGGTTTCTCCACACAGGAATGCATTGCTTTTTCCTAACACAATGTTATTTTGCTACTATGCAAATCAGGATGTTTATGTTGATAAAAATTAGCCCTTGTCAAGTGTTAAGTCATCCAGGAGGCAGGCAGGACAGTAAAGCCAGGAAAATAATTTGTAACTTCAAAATTTATCCAATGACTTTTTACCACTCATAGTTGCAAACAAAGACAAAATCTCCTTTATTTCAAGTAGGCAGAAATATCTGTGCTATAAAAAAGCAAAACGAAGCTCAAACGATATGGTGACTCACAAGCATGATAACATTAATTTGGTCAGGTACCACTAGCAACCAAACTGGTAACACTGGTCTCAGAACGGGGTACTGCTCAGGATTTGCCCATGTCTTGAGCATGTTCCATCCTCTCTGATCAAGTCTGCATTATGGTTTGTTGTTTGCAGGACTAAAAGGTAGCTCAGGTCTGTCCCCAAGTGCCACTGGCACAGGATCAAATATGTGCCTTGTATTTAACTGGATTGTATTTGTTTGGGAAAAAGACTTCTCAAGGTATTGGCTCAGTGTGTCCAACCAAACATATGAGCTGTTTATCCCTTCCAGGTTAAATTCCAGGCAGTCCTATCTTTTTCTAAAATGATAAATTCCTTATGGAAACATAAACTAGGTTATTTTTAGCCAGTTTCCTATGCAGTCAGTGTGTTCACATACATGGGGCGAGGGGAGGGAGAGTTTATCCCTCCGTCTCCTGCAAAGCAAAGCTTCTCAGTCACTGTTTGCAAAGGTGCTGCCTTTCAATAAAGGCACTGAGTATAAATCTGTCTAGCTAAAACCAGAGCTCAGTGTTAGAGGACTAAAAAAATAAAGGATTAGCAATTTCTGCTTTGGAGGTGGGTATCTCAGTTTTATTGATCTGCTCTGAAGGGAAAGTGCAGAGAGTGCTGAGGTAAAAGATTTAAATACATCCCTCACTGTTCAGGCATTTGAGCACTTGTAAAATGTCTGACTGTGGCACTGTTTTAAAAATGGTGCCCAAAAATAAAACCCCACTGAAGTTCTTAAAAGTGTCTTAAGTGCTCTGCAGGAAAAGGAGTCTATTTTAAATGTGAAACTCTCTTCAAATCCACGAGTGGACTCACAGACACTAATAGTCTCAACTCAACAAAGACTTAATCGTGTGTAAGGTGCCAAGATTCAATTTATTGTCCTACTTTTCAGAAGAGCCATGACACTTATAATGCCATTGGAAATCCAATTAGGCATCTTTTTGCAGACAATCTATCATTCAGGATCCCACACAGTGCAATACAGGCCCAAGGGGCAGAGCTAGGCAGAACTGGGAACAGTAATCACGCTATTCACAGGCTGACTCATCAGTCACTTCACCTCCCCAGGTGCACCAAGGCAGAAATTCATTCTATGGCTCCTAACCTTCCGTCTTGCTCTCTAGCCCTCTGCTGGGAATCAAACAGCACACAGGGATTTCCCAGATCGTCAGGGAGGTGGTATTTTGCTTGCTAACATGTTCCAGGTCTCATCCCTGCCAGCCTACACCAGGCAGGGCAGAGCAGGGCAGCCCTGGGCGGTTCTTGTGCCTGTAAGCACAGAGCCCTGCCTGGCCTCCGTCACATGGGCGTTCCCATGCAGAGGTGTTCTGCACTGTGAGCAGGATATTCCTGCCAGTTCAGTTCACCTTCAGGGGTATCACATCATGTCAGTGCTACGAAGCTCCTGTATGCAAAACTAGAGAAAAAGCAAGGCTTGTCCAACATGCAGCTTTCTACCAATGGTCCCACACTGACTGTCCTGCCAAAGCCACACCTGGCAAAGCTTTAGGGCTTGGAAAGAGATACAGAGCAGAGATACACCAGCAGAGAACAGCCAAGATGCATAAAGCAAATTGAGAGGAATTGAGAGGCACCAAATCTGTGGGTTTGAATACACAGGTTACATCAGAGCTGTCTTCCCACAAAGAACAGCTGATTAATCACCATGGCTTTATTATTAGAAGGAAGAGGGGACAAGCTCTGCTTCCAAGCCTAAACAGGCACAGAAAAGAGCTGTGTGATAAACGTAGAGGGGAAAAAAACAGCCAAACTCCAACCTGTGAATTGGCCCAGAGCACTTATTGTTGAGAGCTCCCTTCTGAGGATGGTTTGAGTGGCAGGAGGAAAGGCACAAAAGCACCTTCTGAGGTAATGGGAATGCTGCAGAGACCTGTGGGAAGGACAGCATTAAGCCATAACATTGCTGTTGGTCCTCACTGATTCTTCAGGCAGTCTGAAGCTGACAGCTTTTTTCCTCCATTTTCCTCAGCCTTCCTGTGCATTTGCTGTGCAGCCATATAGGTGACTCATGCAAATGGTTTGCAGCTTACAGGAAACACTGTCTGCTCCCTACCCAGCTTGTGGCTGTTCAGTGCCCCTATTCTTGGCTCCCTTTCCCCTGGAGAGATGGCTTTTTCCATCATCTTTGCCAAGAGTGGCGTTTCTAAGATGCAAACCTGCAGCACGTGCTGTAATTCTCACAATATGCCTCCCGTGCATCACAAGATGCTGTGAGAGGCACAAAACAGGCTCAGTACATCTGTCCTTTAATACCAGCTGCATTCTCTCTCCCTCCTGGACTCAGATACAGTGCTATTTCAGACTGCTGAACAGATGTCACACACCACCCCAAACACAGCTGCATCTCACTGACAAGTTTTAAAACTCATGTTTTAGTAAGTCAAAGTGGTTTAGTATCTAACAACATCACATGGCATCACTAATTTACTCAGATAAAGCAGAAGCTGCTGTCCCTGTTGGCTTTGGACCAGCAGTAGAAAAGACTGTTTCCATCTTAGAGAAATCAAGGATGATTTAGTAAAAATTGCACTTGACCTCACAACTGTAAAGAGACTGGATTTGCATCAGCCATTCCCACATGAAATCCATGTCCAAGGAACAGAGTGCTGAAATAACTGAGCTACTAGTAAAGAA